>NW_024609884.1:64812226-65035806 GCF_016920785.2 Ixodes scapularis | reverse complement strand
CGAGTCCGGAGCAGCCGGGGAGCCAGCGACGAATGTGTATCTTTCGCAGCCCATATAAATTGGCCGAGGGAGGGGAGAAGAGGAGGGGGGCGCGGAGTAATCAAACGTATGCGGGGCAACGGGGTAGCCGGCGCAAGGAGGCGATGGTGAAATACGGTCGCCGGATCGCGGCCGATGGGCAAACTTGGTGCGGAAAGGACCCCTGGGGAGCAGCAGACAAATTCCCCCCTTCGTGCCATTAGCCGCAACAGCGCTTTTATCTGGAAGCTTTACAGTCCACCTGGGAGCTCGGCGGCCGGCTATTCGGGGCCGCCATCCATCTCGGACCCCCCTTCCGCCCACTTGCCTCCGGCCCGAACGCCTCCTCGCGGCCCCGGGCGCGAGTCGGAGACGCCGCCGGGTTGGGGCTCCGCCGGGGTCCCAGGGCGCCAGTCTCCGAGCGGCCCCCGGGCTCCTCCCTCCCTCCGGGCAGCTTGACGCAGCCCTCTCGCCCAGGGTGACGCTGCATAATGGCGCCCCGACGTGGGCGCCCTGCGCACCACGAGTCACGAAGGCTGCACATCCAATATTTACGGCCGAGAGTTCGAGATCGGTGAATCTCGGGGGCGACGAAAGGGTAAACAGGCTCGTGAAACCAGTCGAGTCTCGACTTACAGAAGAAAAAAAAATATATACAGATATATTTACTACGTCTGTTTTTTCCCCTCCCGCTGTATCGGTACCTCGGATGCTTCTATATACCATCAATTTTCGAACTTGACACACTTTTGCGCTAACATATGCGCAATTTTATGCAAAAAATAACTTTTCTATAGGTAAACCCACTTTTCTGTTTTTGTAAGCTGTGCTACGTAAGTGTCGTCATCAAATGAATTTTTTCGAGCTCCTTACAAACGGCATGAGCGTAATTTTATTGACTATAACTTGAAGTTTGGGTGAGTGTGTACAATAAAGTGGCAACAATTAAACGAACACGAAAATGAGTGATAACCCGAAGCGCTCCTTTCCGCTTAAGATTTATTGAAAACACAAAGAACTATTTATACCCACTGTAGGTTACTTACACAAGAATTTCAGCTCCTTATCAGAGATGCGCAATGACAGGTCGATTTTACAACTGTTTCGTCCGTGCGCAGTTATGCTGAATGACTGTGGCATTTCTCGTGGTGTCTCGGAATCTCCGGAGAAGTTTTTTCCAGGCCTGCAAAGTAATCTGTCATCATAACGGATTATTTGTAATTAATTAGTGCTTCGAGTGAAGTTTTGTTTGTGACGTTACACTTTCTCGGCAGTAATTAGGAATTAAATATAATTATAAAATAATTGTAACAAATCACTTTTAATTTCTCGTTATTTTAATGAAAATATCGACGTACTACGGTACCTAAAGGGGTCGTGAAACGACATCGGGCTGGATTGTTGATGAATTTACAGAGGCGTACATGTCCTAGCTTGGCCCAAGTATACTCGCACAGGCCGCGCTGATTCAGAAGCTTCTTTGTCGCGGCGAAATTGCGAGAATAGAATGGGACTATTTCTTTCATTCTTGCTACAGTGGCCTAGAATGGGGCTGTGGACTCACCGCGCCCGCTTGCTGAGGCGGTTCATGTCTAAAGTGAGAGACGGTGTGCCTGTCAACACCCCCCGAAGGTTTCTCGCGCGCTTCTGCGATCGCATGCGTAGCAGCGCGTGTGTGCATCGGCGTTTTTTTTCGTCAAATAGCTGGGACGATTCGCAAGAATCATAGGAACTGCGCCGGCCGAAAGCATTGGTTTCCAACGCTGAACGCGTACCTCTTCACCGTTGATCAATCAGTAATCAATATTTATCTTTATTGGCTCAGCAGAGCCGCGGCACCGCAGAAAGGCAACAGCCCGTACCATGGGGGCCCGCGGTGGCGCGTCTAGTGATGGTGATTATGTGATGATATAATATACAAGATGAAAGCTATGGTGGTTATGATATAATATGTACAAGTGCGTTGGGCCTAAGAGCGGTCTTCGCGACGGTGGTCTTCGTGGTGCCGCCATGGGATGCTGACTTCTAACAGGCCGGTCTCGAGTGCCTGCCGAGGACTCTCTGCGTGCCCGGCTTGCAGACGAGCCGCCAGAATTTCCAGCGACGCAGGAAGTCCAACAACCCCGTGGTGGGGCTCCAGGACTTGGCGCCAGTGTTGACCGGGCGGCGGTCTTCGCGAAAGCGGGCCTTGAAATCTCCCAGGTTCCGGGCGAGCTTCTAACCGAGTAGCGTGAGCACCTCGTTCCGTCGAAGACATGATGTGTGCCACTGGTCTGGCTGGCTTTTTGACGATGGAAAAGACACGTCTTACGCCCGGCTGGCTTCCTCTTTCCTTTTACACACGGACAACGGGATTACGTGCACGTAATCTCTAATTACGTAGTGCGGTTCAAAACATAAATCGCACACAACAGAGGTCTCATCCAACGTCTTGTCCGCTCAATGCAAGTTATTACCCCACAGTTTTTGCCGCTCCCCGTCTTCGGGTACACCGAACAGACACTCCTTAGGCGCGTGATTAACATGAGTGGATCCTGTTCTACAGCCAGGAGCAAAACAGTAGTTTCGCCGGTGATTAGGCCTTCTTGCATTTGAGTCGAAGAACAAAACCGCAAGACAACAGTAATCACAGTGACCACACGGCAAAGAAACGCAGACTACCACACGCGAACAGCAGTCACTCACTCAACGCCATCACCGAAGCCCAGCACAAACACACGCGGTCGGGCGGAGCCGGGATGCAGAATGCTTCAGGAGGAGTCGACAACAGCGCCCCCCGTCGGTCTCAGACATAGACCGATAGACCGCCTCACCTCGAAGCATAAGCGAGAGTGGCTGGTGAGCTCACTACCCCATTCTAGGTCACTGTAGTCTTGCCTTCGCAAAGTTTGATGACGTGATTGCGGAATCGAAAAAAAAACGTTACTAGATTACCTCAGTTGTCGAACTCCCGCGGAAGGGGGTATCCCCCCCCCCCCCCCCCCCCCCCCCCCTTACTCAATTCAGTCCGCCTCCCATCGTTCAAAGCGCCATCTAGATTTTCGTTTTCGAACTGTGTGCTCCATAGAGTACGCTGGAACGTCATCTAGACTCTGCGCTTCGAAACTTACGTATACCTTAGAACACACCGCACTTACCCATAGAATAAACTGCAGCTCCGCGTCGAACGACGGGAGGCGAGTCGTGGTGAGTGAGGGGAGGGGGTGGGGGGGAGGGGGGAGGGTACCGCTCGTGCATGCAGCGTCTATGATCAGTTCCGTAACCGCTCATTCACACTGGAAGCGGATCCGCGTTCGCAAAGCGGTTGCGAACGCGTTTGTATAAAGATCCAGTACAATTGCACGCACACTCGATGACATCAAGTGCGAGTGCAATTGTACTGGATCTTTATACAACCGCGTTCGCAACCGCTTTGTGAACATGGATCCGCTTCCGGTGTGAATGAGCGGTAACTGAGTAATCTAATAACGTTAAATCAAAACCACCCGCCTGACGACAATCGAGCGCTGCTCATGGATTGGATACGAGAACTGCGTGAGCACTCCACTTCTGCTCACAACAGTCAGTGCCTCGGCGGGCACTCGGGTAGTGGCTCGTGTCAAACCACTACAGTGATGAGAATTGCCGAACTTTAACAATGCCTGGATATCAGCGCGCGTTTTCTACTTTGGCAACCCCAGCGCGTGGCTATGATTAAATTTGGCAGCATAGGATAGGCACCGGGGGCGGTTTGTTCATCTTGCGGCCGCGGCCGCGACTGCGGCAAAGAGGGATTTTTATGTCACGTGACCAGCTCCATGGGGACAAGAAGTACCTAGCGTCCCTGACTAATGCGGAGAAATCCGTGTCGCTTGAGTACAAAAATCTAATTTCGCCCACAGAAACTGACTGCAGAGGCTTTAAACTGAAGTCCAATTAACCGCCCCATCATACTTTAAGAGCGGCAGGTAAAGTTGCGGCCAGGGAAGGTAAATATGAGCCAAAATAAAGAAAAAATCACGGAAAACGAAAGCGGTGTTTGTGTATTTATATATCTACGCCAGCGACCGGAAAGAACATACTTCTGCAGTAGTCGAAAGGTTAGAGCGCCGGGGCTTGTCATCGCGGCGTGGAAGTTCCGGGTTGAAATGTCGGCGAAATCTTTTTTTTTTTTATTATTATTATTCTGCGCGTGTGTTTCATTTTTTAAGTGTGATCTTTTTTACAAATCATCCACTAAGACTACTGCGTCTTACACTATTTTTACTGTTTGCCCCACCTGTTGGGTCGAGAAACCGGAAGAAAAAAAAAAAAGATTAAGCCAAGTTAACGCGCTAATACAATCGTTTTATAATGTTTATTAAAAGGAAACCAAAATCAAGCCAAGTTAACGCGGAAATATGAATGTACCATAATGTTCATTAAAAGGACACCAAGATTACAGCATCGGTATGACTTTCACACAAACGGGGCCGGAACAAGCATCCTTTCCACAGCAACCACAATTTTATGTGTTTTAAAATATGGAACGCTCTTTCTACGACTCTTTTCAATAACTGGAGGCGCCTATTTAGTACTAATACACACTGAAATCGTGTCAATTAATGAAAAAGATTAAAAAAAAGTAGAATTTTTGGCGCGTTTTGACCTCGAAATTTTTGCGCCACGACCGGAGCCCCGGCGCTCTTACCCCTCGACTACAGGAAGAAACTTCGACTGTGCGGCGCTGGCGCAGGTATATCAATATACTTGCACATATTTTATCTCGCGATATTTTTCCTTTATTTTGGCTTATATTTAACTTCCCTGGCCTTTACTTTACCTGCCGCTCTTAAAGTATGATGGGGCGGTTAAATAGACTCCAGTTGAGAACCTCTGCAGTCAGTTTCTGCGAGCAAAATCAGACTTTTGTACTCGAAGCGGCACGGACTTCACTGCCATTAGGCAGGGACGGTAGGTACTTCCTTGTCCCCATGGAGCTGGTCCCGTGACATAAAAATCCCTCTTGGCCGCAGCCGCGGCCGCGGCCGCAAGGTGAGCAAACCGCCCCTGGCCACGTGGCCGCTTGTTCTGGCTCCAAGTTGAGGGGATGAACGATGCTCACTATCTTCGTATTGACTAGAAAGAAAAACCAAGACAAGTTTATTGGGTTATTAACGTAAGGGAGTTATTTCAAGTAGCATTAAGGGAAAGTCGAAAAATCATTTCATGAACTTTAATACTTTCTAGCAAGTTAATTCAGCAGACGAAAAGTAACTAAAAAAACCTCATCTGAAAAAAAAGAAGCCCAGCATTCGATGCAACAACAACAACAACAACAACAGCAACCAACAACCAACAACAACAACCAAAAACCAACAACAACAACAACGAATGACCCCCCAAAAAGTAAGCGCGTTCGTTTTGTTTTTTCTTGGCTTGTAATGCTAGAGCAGGAATAAAGGTATTTTCTTAGACCTCGTTCTTGGGACCTGTTGGATTTCCATCATTTTTAACGCATGCTAAGTAGCCCAATGCACGTACTTATTATATTTTTAAATTTGAATCGTACATCAAATAGTCTCAATTCCTTTATTGCGTATTCCAGTAGAGAAATTACTAGATTGAAGCGTGTCTCACATTACGGCCAGTGACCCAGACTTGATTCACATACAAGGCGCCAAGGATAACTATAGCCTTCACTGTTTGGGAACCCTTGTGGCACAATGCGCTCGACCAGGTGGCCCACATGTTAGACCCACCCTGGCCACCTACGCCGCGAGGGGGCCAAGGGAAATCGGCCACGCGAGCGGCGCTCCGCCGCTGATAGAAGACCGGCGCAGAAGACGCGCGGCGAGTCGTGTGAGTCGCAGCGGGCAAAGATGACAGTCAGTAAATGGCTTCGTGTTGTTGAACCAGTGCGTTGTCATTCTCGGAAACGAGTTTCAGCAAAGGAACTCGACAACTGGAAACGACGTAATTTTCGCCAACTTCGAGACCTAATAAAAAATATTTCGAAAAATTGATCACGTGAATACATTACCCAGTGATAACGGATGTATGGTTTATAACTCGAAATCGCAAAATTGTGTGCCCGCGAAATATTCCCTAAATGTGCATTACCCAGAATTAACGAAATACTGAGCCCACGAATATAACGTCGTTTACAGAACGTATACCACCGTACTTCTGCCATTTTGGAAACATTAGGCGTGTGGGTCGTGAAGTTGTAACTCGCCCCGTTCCATTAGATTGCGTTTTCCATGGGCCAGGTGCAGTGGCGTATACGCCACGGCACCTGGCCCATGGAAAAAGTCCTGTCTATAGACAGGACTTTTTTCCAGGGGGGGGGGGGGGGATATCCATCACTCCATCACTTTGAATGCGGAGGGGGAGGGGGGGGGAGGTCAAAATGATTGTATATAGTATAGGGTCGGATAGATTTGGGGGGTAGGAGGGGGGGGGGGGGAACTAAAACCGCATATCAACCCCCCCCCCCCCCCCCCCTTGCTACGCCACTGGCTAGGGCCAAGGTGGGCGACTTTTACTGTCGCCTTTGGCTTCAGCACCAAGGCACTTCTCCATTGCCTAAAGATAAAAAAGAACGCCTATGTTGTGAAACCTTTTAGGGCAACTTTTTTGTGTATTTTTTGCCGCTACTTAGGCTTATAAGGTGCTCACAGTTTGAGGAAACTCAGTTGCAGGAGACACGGTCTGAGATGTGGGTGGCACGAACGTAGAACATTCCAGAGAGAGAGAAAGGAATAACGTTTATTCATTCATATCAAAGGCAGTCTTGCATTCGAAAGAGATTTGATTTGCGCTAGCACCCATGCAACCAAAGCTCTGGCCAAATCTGCCGACTCATGCCCATGATGTTTTCAGTACGGCACACAACCATTGAAAGAAAACATATGCACCGTTCACTTTTAAGCAAAGACTGCAGCCAAAGCTGCAAGCGCGAGCTAGCCCTCGCTCCTTGCTGTGTGTGTGAGAGAGAGAGAGATGCCAATGCCATGAGGGGGCGCGCCGATTCTGCCGCGCCATATGATGTTACCGCCAGCCAAAATGCTGAGATAGATAAACATGTGTTTAGCGAGAAGATTCGCTTCGATCGCTGCCTTTATGTGACGTACACAAGGACCCTACACGCCGGCTATTGAGAACAGGCCCTGCGAAGCACGCGACATGATAGCGCCTCTCGATCTCTCTGGCCCACGGGCAAAAAAGGTACGAAGAATTTTTACTTTAAAAGTACCGTCTACCCTCTGTGCCATTGATTTGTTTCTTTCTGACCACCCCTAAGCATTTTTATAATTTGTAAAAAAATGCGTAATTTATGCGTAATTTTTCAGTAATTTATTAGTTTTGTTCTGCAATACTAAGGTTTACAAACTTGGACAAAGAAAGACGACACTTACACACAAAGGCGCAGGCGCCTTTTGTGTGCAAGTGTCGTCCTTCTTT
The DNA here is from genome assembly GCF_016920785.2 of Ixodes scapularis. Classification (NCBI taxonomy): domain Eukaryota; kingdom Metazoa; phylum Arthropoda; class Arachnida; order Ixodida; family Ixodidae; genus Ixodes; species Ixodes scapularis. Next base: position 65,028,363 of record NW_024609884.1, on the reverse strand, counting down.
GTCAAAGTTCGTAAACCTTTGCAGTACAGAACAAAAAATAATGAAAAACCAACTAGCTCAAACCCAAGTTTTATTTTGTCAGTAAATATTTGTAGACCCGTTGGCAGAACAGTTTTTTTGAGGGAAAGGTGCCCAAAATGCCGATTTCGCCAAAGTCGCAGAAGCGCATCGAACTGAGTGTGCGCTTCTAATTTTTTTTTTCGCAAATACAAACATTTTTTTAACAAAACAAAGGTCGATCCCGTGAGCACTGAGTCAGCTATTTTTTTTTTTTCTAAACAACATTAAAAATGGTCACCAGTCCTGGTTGGCCGAACTTATCTGAAAACACCCAGTGATTGGTGTACAGGGAGTTCCCTAGAAATGAGAACTGTGTTTTTCGGCTCGGGTAAACAAACTAAGCATCGCAGAAAACTGTCACTTCGTGAAAATGTGACGTTACCGGTTGGGATAAAACGCCAAAGTTTAAAAACATGACGTCGCTTAGATCAACAAATAATGAAGAAAAACGAAATTTCTCTATGAGCCGACTTCCAGCTAAGCCTAATATCGTCAAAATAATATATTACACTGTGGGCGCATTTGGTATCTATTTCGGTGAAAAAAATTGTCAGCAAGAGAGAAAACACTATCCTCTTTCTTGCTAATAAGTTTTGTTCACTGAAATGGATGCTACATACGCCCACAGTGTCATTTCTTGTTACGATATTAGACTTAGGTGAACGTCGGCTCATAGAAAATTTTCGTTTTTCTCATTTATATTTTGATCAAGATTAAGTTATGTTCTCAAACTTTCGCGTTCTGTCCCAACTGCCAGCGTCACATTCGGACGGAGTTTGAGCTTTCTGCGATGCAAAGTTTATTTACCCGAGCTCAAAAACACGATTCTCGTTTCTCGAAAACTCCCTGTATGTTTTTTTTTTCGATACTACAATTTTTATTTTTTATTCTCCAATTCTTAGTATTATTTCACTGTTTCGTGCATTGTTACCATTCAAATTTCTTATTTAAAGTTGTTTTGCGTTTTTAGAGTATTTTACATGCTTTTATAAACCCGTAGTCAGGGATGTTTTTTTTACTGTATTTCTACATTTTTTTGTTTTTATCTTGTAATCGCTTTTAGTGAATGCTTTATACTTTGAGAGGCTATCATGAATGATGCTTTTTTAGTTTTGCGTAATCTTGACATGTGAAATTTTTAATATGTTATGCTTGCGTTTGTGAATTTAAATGTTTTTTTTCGTTAAAAGGACATTTTCGGGCTTCTCTTGTGTCTTTTTCGCCTGTGTGCCGCTATATTTAGACAAGTTGTTACCGAATAGTATTCGTATTTTTTACGTATGATCTGCTGAACTTTACACCTTCCCGATTTTTTTTCTCCTTCTCTAGCCTCGGTGCCTCTGCCTGGTGACTAGTTCACCTTTTCCACCAAGGACGAACCTAATGTGCTTCCGCCAATTTCTTTTTGGGAAATATATACGGAATTAAAATGCATTGAATTGAGTATTTGACACCATAACGGGTTCCACGCACCCTAGAACGATTGTTTCTTTTGAGCCGCGACCTCTGTTGTTTTGAATAGGTCGCTGATCTTTCGTCGTCCTATACCCTATAGTTACACTAACGCTCTTAGCTGTCGTCAAGCCAACGGCAGTTGACCGAGTCGCGATTGGTCGGATTCACACGACGGCGGGAGCTGCCATTGAGCCACTAACGATCATTGAGTTCAATTGAGCTGGCAAACTTCAGTTACCGCTCATCTGCACTGGAAGCGGATCCGCATTCGCAAAGCGGTGGCGAACGCGGTTGTATAAAGATCCAGTACAATTGCACGCGCACCTGATGTCATCGAGTGCGTGTGCAATTGTACTGGATCTTTATACAACCGCGTTCGCAACCGCTTCGCGAACGCGGATCCGCTTCCAGTGTGAATGAGCGGTTATACCCTTTTTCACCTTACGATGTACCGCGGGAAAGGCTACAAGCCCAAGCTCTTTGCGCTGGGGCAAATCTTGGCGGCACAAGCTCTCGTGCATTAAAGGGGTACTCCACCCATTTCTTGAGCTACCTCAACTAACTATATTTTCTGACTCCCCGGCCTTTAGCCTTTCCGGTATGCTATTTAGCATCGCGAAATTCATAATAGGTATTGTGAAATCGGGAAATGAAAATGGTGCAAAAACCAATATTCAAATATTCGCGCACTTTTCAGTGCCGTGACATCAGTGGCAGGCAGGCTTGCCAGTCGAGCAAGTAGTCTAAAAATAGAATATGCCAATCATTTGTTCCGTGCTGGAGCGCGGATACGGGAGCGAGCTTCCAAAGCACTCATTTGAACCAAGAAACTGCTTCAGATCCGTTGGGAACAACTTCTGTAGTCCAAAAAGTTAACCCCTGCCTTCCACTGACGTCACTTTGTTGTTGTTGCCAGTAGAGACTTTCAGTTTGAAAAACATGGTGAAGACCAAAACTGTAAATTCAATAACTTCGCGAAAAAACAATATTATGACCTAATATTTGGGATACTATTTTAGCAATGTTGGTTGGTTAGTTTAGCAAAATTTCAAGCAAATGGGAGACAATGAAAAGACCGGTAGAGTACCCCTTTAAGGGCAGCTGCCAACGCTATGAGCTCGCGCTTCTAGCCTTCGCTGCGGTACAACATAAGGTGAAATGGAGTATAACTGATGGGGGTTCGCTCCAATAGAGCTAAAGATGGCGGTGTCCGCTGCATCGTCGTCCATGGTAATGTTATTGGAGATTAGCTCAGTTACGGAACTACTCATACACTCTCAGAAAAAGGGTGTATTATTACACCCTTTGTCCCATGTAATACACCCCAAAACTTCAATTCGACGTACAGCGCCCTATAATCGAACAAACGGCCCCAAATTTTACGAGGGGCTTGATCGCGTGTGGTACAACTTATTAAGATAGCTAATGTATATTGACTACAAAAAATATTATCGGAGTTTTCTTGGCCCTACTGCAAAAACTATATGCTTTCTTTCTTTGGTCTTTCATACGTACTTTAGCAATTTAATAAGTTGTATCGCACCGTTATCAAGCCCCTCGTAAAATTTGGACCCGCCCGTTCGACTATAGGGCGCTGTACGTCGAACTGAAGTTTTGGGGTGTATTATATAGGACAAAAGGGTGTAAGGTGATACCCTTTTTTTTTAGAGTGTAGACGCTGCTTGGGGGGCAGAGGCAGTACCCTTATCACTCACCGCGGTTCGCATCCCGCCGTTCGAAGCGCCACTGTCTTGGAGGCGGCCGTTGCAGTGAGTGACTGCAGTTGGATAGGGCGTGCGTAATGCCGTGTGGTGAGGACCTGTGAAGCAATATTGTCGGGATCGTCGTCATCTCACTTCTTTATCGAAATTTTGAAAACCACGAGGACATGACGAATCGCTCATGACAGGAGCAAAGCTAGGTAAAGAGTTAAGTATCCAAATCGATGCGGGGAAAAAAAAATCGCGCAGAAGAGGAAGGCAGCTGGGTGTCAGACGTGTCTTTTCCATCGTCAGAGAGCCAGCCGGACCAGTGGCACCCACCATGTTTTCGATCGACAGGGTGCTCAAGCTGCCCGGTTACAAGCTCGACCGCAAGCTGGAAGACATCAAAGCCCGCTTTCGCGAAACCGCCGCCCGGTCAACCCCGGGGCCAACCGCTGGAGATCCACCATGGGGGTATTGGACTCCCTGCGTCACCGGAAATTCCGCCGGCTTGTCTGCAAGCTGGGCACGCAGGGAGCCCTCGTCAGACGCTCGATACCGGCCTGCTAGAAGTCAGCAACCCATGGCGGCCCAGCGAAGACCACTGTCGCGAAGGCCGCTGCTAGGCTTGACGCTCTTCACCCTCTTCACCACACCATCATCACCGTCATCATCCACACAATTCATTTGTACAATATCATTTCACCATCATTAGAAACGGCGCCGCAGGCCTTCAAGGTATAGGCGATTTGCCTTTCAGTGGTATGGCGGATCTCCTTAGCTAAAATAAATATATTATATCGCATATAAATATACCATATGATATAGTCGTCTTTTATTTTCGCTCGCAGCTGGTTCAAAGCAGCAGTGTGCCTAAATTTTAGTGATTCTAACTACTCGATCAGGATCACGTTGTTTATTGGCCGCTTCTACCACACGAGCGTCGAGGAGGCGAAGGTATCAATCCCTTGCAAGCGTCGCCAGACTTTGCTTAGCCTCACTGCCCGCTTTCTTTCCTTCTGCATGCCAACTGGCGCATACGCATGGGCAATCAGTTTGCGTCCCTAGGTGTCCGCCATTACATTGCACATGCTGCCCATGGTTTTAGTTGCTCCCTCTCTTAAATGGGATCTCCAAGAGCGTGCTAATGATGATGTGGCTTTTCGCTTTACAATAGGCATGATAACTATGATGATGTATGTAGCTATCTCCTTTGGAACGGGGGGTCACGTACGAATCGTGTCCAAGCCGGTCGGCTCCTTTTTGTAGCCCTTCACATTATTCTCTTTTTTTTTTGTCAACCGATTTGCCAGCCATTGTTTTGTTTTTCAGACCACCCATCTCTCCGTGGAGTGTGCTCCGGAATCGGTCGCCTCTTGAAATCCCAGTTCTTCCGCTAGTGGTGGCACTGGTGGAGCTTGTGGAGCTGTAGTGGCTGTAGCTCTATAGCCTCCGTGCACACTCGCCGGTGGCGTCGCCTGCCATCGACCGTCGTGGCTGGATGCTTGGGTCGCTAAACTCGTCAAACACAAATGTTCTTTATGTTATAACATAGTGGGGACATAGCGTCGTGTTATATTAGGACATAGCGTCGTGGCCGAAAGATTGCCGCAAAGTTTTCTTTTCTCACAAACCCGCAGATCCGTGTATCTTCGGGGCGCTTTTCATTGAAAGGGCGAAGAATCCCTACTACTTCCTAGGCGCCGAACAAAGCAGCACGAGAGAGCACGCGGACACGACCGTGTTTCATACGTGTTACCGCATGACAAAAATTATTAGCTGCGACCGACATGCTCGATGGTCTCTAAAAAGCACGATGGAGGCTTGGGTAATTGCATTTTAAAATCAACACCGTCGAAGTTTATAGTCTGATATCGTTCTTATTTCCGCCGATAAAGCAGAATTTACTAAAAAGCGTCCCTGCCGTTCCTTTCATTTAATTCACCTTTTGGATTTGATCAAAGTGTAACCCGACGTGACTAGGTCACAAACAACCGAGTAGCGTTGTCCACTTTCGGGAGGATATCGCCTCCGGCAGCGGGATAAAATAATTTTATGGTATAGACGCTTTCAGGCGGCTGTGCATGGGCGCCGCCATAACTGACCTTCAGTTTTTGTTCCCTAGTTTTACGTTCGCTCCACTTCATCATTACAACAGCAGGACCGGTTATTGCCATTTTAAGTGTTACTGTGTCCTTCTCCCCAGCATAGGCCCTTCTGGAGACTCGTCAAGGCCCGCTTCAGTGGCTCGGCATCTCGGTAAGACAAGAGAAGGTCGGCTATGGCGGCTCAACCTGGCGCGCGCTGAAAGCGTCTATACTTTCGAAGATTAGCCGAACTGTGATTAATTCTGCGTTCATCAACGGAAATAACGGAAAGCTTCCATCGTACATAACCAAACTTGTCACCGTCGATTCGAACACGCGCCATCAATTTCGTCGTTCAGAATAGGGTGCCTGCATGTCTGTCTGTCTCAGGGTGAAGACATCCATTGTTGACCTGAATGTGACAGCGCGTGACGCTCTCGCGCACTCGGTGCTAGACTTGGGCTGTAAAATGGCGTCTATGCATTAGCCAAAGCTACGCGCTCGAGCTGAGTGACACCGTATTGCGTGCACTTCAAAATGCATAAAAAAACGATTGGGCGGAAAAATGGCTGAGATGTCACCACTCAAGCAAAAGCGCGCGTGTGTATGAAGGCACTCTAGTTCAGAACTGATAATCCTGACCCTGACGTCAAAGGTATGAACTATAAAACGACGTCACTGAACACACCTGCGCTCTACGAGCCCTGGCACGAGCCTCTCGCTTGAAGTCTGTCATGGCCGCTCGTGAGTTCATGGAACGCGAACCGTTTTAATTCAGAATCTCTAGAACCATTATTTCAAAAATTGCACGCTGTGCTGTTCCTCGTCATCGCTCAGTTGGAACGCCTCTAAGCAGGGTCGTCAAAACAGAAGAACGGGGAGGGAGGCGACTCCAACCCCCCCCCCCCCCCCACACACACACACACCCCAAGTGGCGTCGAAAGAGGAGGCAAGGGGCCATAGCATTTCAGACAGTTATCATAAAAAAATCGGGGGAAGGGATATCCCCCTTCTTCACTACCGTCACTCCACCCCTCTCTCTCTCTCTCCTGAACAATTTCTACGGCCCTTCCTGACTCCTAATTGTGAGTGTGTGTGTTGGGTGGTCGTGCCTTTTTTTTCCGGCTTTTTTTGGCCATCCCTCGTTGCCCCTTCATCTCTCCGACATTACCAACGTCTCTACACACAACGCCTGTGGGTGACCCCTGTGGCGTTGTTGATAGAGGCAGAGGATGAGCTCTAAAGCCGCGTACATCGCGCACGACTCCACATCACAAAGTCCAATCTTCGCTTCGATTCCGAAGCGAAGTTTTTGGCCTCAAATACCTCCTTCCCAAAGTTGTGAAACGTTATTTTGTCGTCACCGATAACTTCCACAAACGACGATCTTGCGACGAGAAAGTTCAGAGTATTTACGGCCCGCCTAAGGGCAATCTAGAGAGCATTGACTCTAACGCGACGTAGGGATGTAGGGACACGCGTACGCGACGTCATCAGTGCAGCCGTCCCCCACCGTCCTGCTCGCGTGCGCTTCGATGAAACTCTCTACGACTTTGTGTTTCACATTCTCGTTGGAATTCGAGCACCGAGAGAGTTTGGATGATTGACATCTCGTCCCGCGTGACGCCAACGTCGCCAGAGTCCAATCAGCACGCTCTGCGAACTTCGGCCCCAACTTTGTGTTTGACGAGTTTAGCGACCCTGGTCGGCTTGGGTGTCGGATAACTCCCATTTTGGCGTCACGGCCGGGCAGCGGAGGACCAGGTGTTCGATTGTTTCTGCTTCTTGATTTTAGAGCCTACACCGTATAGTTATTGTCGTTGGGTCGCACCGCTGTCGATGTGCCAGTGTCCTCAGCGCTCCTGCTCGCGCCTCCAACAGGAGGCGGCTGCCCAGGCTGTTGTTAGAGAAGTCCTCGGCTCCGATATTATGCTTATCGTGGGCTCTCTATACGTCTAGCGTCGACTTCTTTCCTGCCTCCTCCATCCAGTGTGCCGTCTCCGCATTTCTTACACGCCTTCTCGCCTCTCTTGCCTGCCCACTTGCCTTCCGAGTTTGATTGAACTGGGTCGGTAAAAAACAAACAAAAAAACGTTCTTTTTGCGGAGCTGGCAGACGCGCTTCACCCACAGTGTCCGTAGGCATCGGAGACGCAAAGCAGTCAAATATTCATCTGGCCCATCGACTTTTATCCATGTGCATGAGTCGTCTTCAATAGCAAAGCTTGCTGGCTGCCTCCCTTGCCTCAAAAGTCGACCACCCCACGTCTCCCTGAATCGCCTCAATCGCCACTTGTCCGTGGCAACTGAGTGCCTGGCGGTCGACATCCCTCTGTCTGTGCTCTAACAAGGCTTGTGTGTCAGCCGTGACAGGAATTATTTTATTGGTGAACGTAATTCCAGGCACCTGCGCAGCCTTCCATAATTCCTTCACCATCAAGTGTATATTGCCGCTACACAGGATTCGCCGACGTAAGATGTTTTGCCCTCTCTGTGCCGTCTGTCGCATATGTGCTTAATATTTGTCACAGTAGTCGGGCGCGTTCGTCAGGGTCACCCCCAGATATCTGTATTGATCCGACACCTCGACAGCTTCCTGCTGCAGCTTCAACAATTTGCTTCCTGTGTAGTCCCCAGAAAACTGCACTACTGCGCATTTTGAAACATTGAATTTAAGTCACAGTAGTGCCACTTCTCCACAGACGTGAACAATATTTTGTAGCGTTTCCATGTCCCCCTCCATAAGTACAAGGTCATCAGCGTATGCGAGGCCTGGCAATGTCCAGTGCGTTGCACAACCATCTTCTGCGTGTGTGAGTGGAAAACCGAGCCCTGACTTCAGGAGATGTCAGTCTATCTCGTCCGTGTACAACATATACAAGAGGGGCGAGAGAGGGCAGCCCTGCTTTAGGCCCCTCTTCACTTCATCCCTTCTGGATATCATGCCTCCGAACTCAGCCGTGACAGCTCCTCCGTCGTACAATCGTCGTATTAAGTTCGTCCATTGGCTAGGCATATCTAGTCTCACGTGGGACCCGCGTGGTACACTATCATACGCTTTCGCTACATCCAAGAAGAAGCACATAAAATCTCGTCCATCTTTTTTGGCAATCTCTATAAGCTGCGTAAGCACGAACAGGTTATCCCGTAATCTTCGGTCTCTGAGGAACCCATTTTGGAGCTCAGTCAGTTTTGCGTTCCCCTCCACCCAGCCACAGATCCATTCCTCTATAACATGGACAAACACCTTGTAAATAAATAAATGACACTTGTTACTGTGAGGGGGCGGTAGTCATTCAGCCTTTTTTTGTTGCCTCCTCGTTTCAGGACCGGTACAACTCTACTGTGCAACCAATCGTCGGGAATGGGACTACCCACAATGATGTCCATGAGGATGCTTGCAGCTGTCTTTGAGCGCCATCACTCATGCACATGATCAAGGTCGCGGGTATGCCGTCTGTTCCCCGTGCAGTGTTCTTTTAATATTCGCGACGGCCCTGTCAAGCGCGACTTTCACCACCTCCCACTTTGACGCGATTGCCTGCTCTAGGGGTTCTGGCTGCTGTGGTTCGACAGGGTTTGTGTCTGCCATTGAAGGCACTATGCTCAGGTCCGCCTACTGATGTGTATCTATCTTCCCACTCAAATGCTTTTGTCAGGTACTCCGATAGATGCTCCGCTAAATACTGTACCACATTTGTGAACTTCTATGACGGTTGGTGGTCGATCACTCCTGTCCATCGAGTTTACATACCACCAGAATTTTTCATCTGCCGCTTTACCGCTGTCCCTTATCTCCTTCAATGTGCGCTGGTCAGCTTCTGTCATCTTGCTCTGTATGAGGTCTTGAAGTTTGTGTTTAAAGGAAAGATACACCTCCCAGGCCTCTTCCACTTCTCCACTGTTACCTCCGTTGACCGCGCGTCCATGAGCCTGATTAGCTTGCCTCCTCTCGTCTCTCGCTGCTTTCACCTCCGCGTTCCACCAGCTCTTGCGTCGAACTCCGCCTCGGGAACGCCTCCGGATGGAATGGAGTTTAATAATCGCTATAGTTCCCCCATGAACTCTCCGTAGTTCGTTACTCTTTCCCTCTCCCGCTGGCTTTGAACTCCCGGGCCACTACGTCAATGGCGATTGCAGGTAACGCAAGTTCAACCGTCCTGCACCGTTCTTTAACGAGGTTGCTGCCACAGTGATGATGAAAAATCGACCCTCAGGCGGTTGGGGTTACTGCTTAAGCTGAAAGTCCCGTCCTCATCAATGTCCACACTCTGCAGTTTAAGCCCGAGTGTATACGATGTCAGGACATAGTCCATGCACGTTCTACTGTATCTTGCACACCAGGTGAATTGCCATGTGCATGTGTGTCGGAGATTAACTACGTCAAGGTTCAAATCTTCGGACAGTCGACGGAGCAGTCGGCCGTTACCATTTTCTTTCCCATCTAATTCCTCTAAATGCCCATTGAAATCCATCATTATGAGTACCTCGACCCCACGATTCATGAGCCTAACATTTTCATACATGCATTGAACCAGCCGCAGGTTTTCCTCTCGTCTGGTTCCTTCAACTGCCATGTAGACAACGCATACGCTCACTGCTAGACCCACAATTTCCCCTTCAATCCAGATATTATCTTTGCATGCTTTTTCCGGTCTTGTCTGCCATGTGGATGCAACACGCCACAAAACAACCCACACCACCACCTTTCCGTTCATCACCACTCCGGTTACTGCCCACCCAGCACCGTTCAGGATGTACCGGAGGCTCCTCAAATCCCCTTAGATGCGTCTCAGCGACAGCGAACAGGGACATTTCCTCGAATTCTAACATCTCAAACAGTTCTTCCCATTTCGCCTGTCCCCTTGCGCTGTGCACGTTGAGGAACCCCACCACTACATGAATTGCGTTTTCCCGCCTGTGACGTCTACGTCGACCACTGAATCGTCTCCCCCTCTGCTCCGTCGTCGGCGGGCCATGATTCTGGGTAATGACGGCTCTCTTGCTCGGACCTCTTTCTATTGACGTCGCCCCAGCCCCTGTCCCAGCATTCTGTGCCCATCCACACTGTAGAGCATGGGGGAGGGTGTCAGTAGTGGGCGCGGCAGCTGGACAATGTCAGAGCCCTCTCTGATAAGCTTTATTAAAGAATACAAGTGTCTTGACGCGCCGACCCTTCATGGCGCTTCAAACGACGGGAGGCTAAACGGGAGGTGAACTGAAGTGAGTGGAGTGGGGGGGGGGGGGGGGGTACCCCCTCCCACAGGAGTTTCACAACTGAGGTGATCTAATAACGTTGGCCCATGGCCAGCGCCAGCGAGGAACTTATTATTCCGGAAGATTGGGGGAGGTATCTAGAAAGTATCGTAGCAGCAAATACTGTTAAAAGAAGTGTGATTGGAGGCCAGAGCTGGACGCTAGAACGATCACGGCACGTTGCAAAAGCCAAAGCTCGACAAGGGCAGCCATTGTGACGTCGGTGCCAATAAGACTTTCGTTGTGTCTGTTTTGCTCGGATTCGTGCGAAACGTTTTGAATGACGTTTGTTTACTCTAAAAGCAAAACAGAAGTTTCTTTTAATTTGTTTAAGGGGTTTATAATGAATGAAAGTGTGCAGATATTTATTTTCATCGCTATTAAAAAAAAAAAAATTAACGTGACATCAGTTTTGGTTTTGTTTCTGCTTCAACTGTGCCAATTGACGTGCATCTCAACTGGGGTTGTTAGGCCTATGTACCGTGTAATACCGGACAACTTAGTTGAGCTCAATGACAGTTGGGAAGTTTCAACGATCGTTGGCTTAATTACAATTAAGAGCGCTAGTGTGACTAGGGTATCACACGCATTTCTGGCCGACTCAATCTATTACAAATACATTTATGTCCACTCAGAACGTGTTTGAATGAATTACTCAACTGACAAAAAGGTTACATAACCTTCAATACTTAGCCGTTACTTCGGTCTCGTGATTATTGCGACGTCGTCGTTTTACGTTGTGCACGGACGGTAAGCTAATTGTTACGTTAACAAAAATCCTGTCATACTCGTTATTCCGTAACAGAAAAATATACATTTCAAAAGAGGAATATCTTAAAAATGTTTTAACCTGAAAAATACATTGCATGCGTAATTATTGAATTGGTAAAAAAAAGAGGAAAAAAAATGTTGACTTGTTGATTAATTGGTGTCCGAAGGCTCATTAGCTTACTGTTTGCTTATCTGCCAAAATTTTTGGCGTAATAAAACAAAACAAGCAACTTGAAATTAAACGTTAGTCGGAAGTCTGTCTGGTTTGGGGGAAATAGTTATTACAATAAGACGACCAACGAATCCCTAGATCAGGGGCCCAGGTTTTGAAATATTGAGCCCCTGATTTAGGGATTGGTTGGTCCTCTTATTTTAATCTGAGTTTTAGTTTTCTTTTTTTGTTTATTTTGATAAACAGTAAAACCTAAACTTTATTTTGGTTAACTGGCAAATAAGTGCACTTGAACAGTATCGATAAAAACGTCCCGCCCATAATATGAACTAAATAAATTTTGAAACGACACCTTGAACCCAGATAGGCTTCAGTGGTGTTTGGGTACTTGTTTAAAAATTAGTAATAAACTTAAAAAAAAAATACGGACAAGAGGATTGTGTATTTCGACTTGTTTGCAGGCAATACTTTCTCCGCCATTCGAAGCATTTAAGTAATGTAGTTATGCGCTGTTTGTCTCTCTGTATTGTAGCTGACCTGAGCCTCTCCGCGCGAACATTTTCATCACGTCGAACAAGCGGAACGCTAGGCCTCCCTCAGCAACGGGTTATCGGGATGTCAGGAAGGACAATATTAGGACGGAATGCCTTATCAATGTTCTTGGAGAGCTCGTGGTTGGAGCATAAACATCGCCGCAGTTGCACTTACTGGCGCTTTCAAAACGTGATCAAGGAAGTTTCGTTGGAACCATGGCAAACGCGCTGTCCTTCTCAAGCGCCCGATATCTCGCACTCTATCCACTTGGCTGATTCCCGAACGCTGAGGCCTTTCTCTTTGGGGGATCGACTCACTTTAAGGGAATCGCGATGATGCAGCATTGGGCCGGAACAAAGCTGCGCTTATTTTTGGCCGCAATTGGGCGACGTAATTGAATGAAGGAAGTCGGCCTTCAAATGCAATTCGATTTGTGCCCAGGCGCTTAGAGCGGCGGCTGGCAGACGGGCTTCCGCGCTCAGCGGCAACGTTCTCATTATGCTGTAAAAACTTGAAGCGCGCTTGGTCAACACGCCGAGTCCCTCGCTGGTTCGCTCGCGGGCTTCCTGCGGGGGCTTCGCGGAGGCCCCGTGCGGATCCGATTAGGCACACGGGCCGCCCACTGCGGGAGATCGGCGTCCTGTCGAGGAGCTCGCACGAACCCCGACAGGCGCCCGACGTCGACGTCGCTTTCCGTGCCGGCTTGTGCACGCCAACTTTGGGAAAGGCCGGGTTCGTGACTATCTCGGCGAGCGCATGCCTCTCGTCGTATCGACAGAGGACGAAAAGTTTCGACTATTAGCGACAATTAGTAGCCGAACCAGACTCTTCCCGCGCCGAACGCCCCCTATCGCATAGTTCGCGAAACTGTACGTTTATTAAAGTTTTCAGGGATCGACTTTTACAAGGGCAGGATTCGCAGTCTTCGCGACATCTTTCGACGATACGAACCACATCCCATTCTCGTTATGCCGTATCAGGTTAGCTGCACTCTGCGAACAGTCCCTTTTCAAAAGGCAGCTATTAAATTCTTTTTAATAAAAAACAATAAAACGTACATTTATTTTTATTGACAACAGAGGTGTGAGGCAATTGACCCCGTAAGTGATGACGTCACGATATGGTGCACCGTTCCAAACAAACCGTTGCTAGGGCCTTTGTTATGGACATATGCATAGGGGCTCGACGCGAGAAATCGTCGGATGAAAGAGGCAATAATTTTTAGTAAGCATTTTGTCTTTTCAGTATCTAATCATGAAGACGTTTTCTATGGTCTCAGTACCATAAAACAATGACAAGAGCCTGTAATAAAGGTTCACAACCGGTTTTGCCTTGCTAGCAAACGACTTAATGGCTTCGCGGGCTCAGTGATTCTTTCTGAGGAAGTACGCGACTGCGTTGAATGAAGTTGGTGACGATCGACGGAACTTATATTCTCGGGATCAACTTTCTGTGAAATTTCGGAAGCGAAGAGTGCCCGTACACAGCTTTGATCGACGCTCGAGGTGCGCGAGCGCGCGAACGCCTTCCCCTTAGTGGAGCTCGCTTCTGCAATATTTGAGAAGGTGAAAATATTGCGATGCCCTATAACGTATGATGATGATGACGTGGAGTGTATCAAAGTCAAAGTGCAGGCCAGCACACGCTTCAAGGATTTCTCACAGCACAGTTCCTTCAGTGCAAATCTGTGTGATCAAACGAACTGCCCGTAACAGATATATTATCCTCGAAGGAGGAAAGGAATTGACGAGCGTAAAATAGAAAATAAAGATTTAATCGGCGAATTTGTGCCTAGAAACAAAAGAAAGGATGAACGTCGACTGCGGCAGCAGCGAGCGACGATGCGTGGACGTGTCAGCTGACTGTGAGTTGACAAAGCCGCGCTCGGCTCCATCTACCGGACTCGGGATCTCGAGCATTCAATCTATAATGTTCTTTAGTGAGCTAAGGCGGGACTGGCTAGGAAATATAATTCTGGTCTCCTTATCTTTTACACTCGGGGTAAGCGTAACTCAAATTTTCTAGAGGCACGGAGAAGCGTTCCTTTTCAGTTATGCGCGCTTGGTCTTACTTAAAACTGAAGAATCAGTAGTTTTTTTTCTCAGTTTGATGATTACAAGGCAGGTACAAAACACACCTATTGTGAGCCTGATAAACGAAGTTTAGGGTCTCCAGCCGCTCATGTTAAGAGTAAAAATAATTGCTCTTTCATTACAATGCACGTTAACTGCAAAATTAGAAAAAGGGTCCGACACTGCTTTGATATGGTCCAAACATGCTTTTCTCGCTGTAATTTTGGCAGATCTCCATACGTGTGATGAATTTCGTCCGACAGTATTCCGTATCGCACGCAAATGCAATTTCTTTTTATAAACCTGATTAGTTTTCTTAGGCTCGCCATGCTCCAAGTAAATGTAAAATCAAAATCGTACCATTGTGCAAACGATTTAAACCGTTGCAGACGGCATACTTCAGTCATTTCGTGTGCGTTCTTCATGCGTTCGTCGTATACAGCAGGCATTTCGAGACGTCTCGAGGACAGGAAGTGTCCGTCACAAATACTTCAGAAACAGACGATTCTCGGCAAATTTCTGTCGTGGTAAGCATGAAATCTAGGCTTCATTTATATATTGTTTCATACGTTTAAGATTCCACGTCCGATTTTTGACCGATAGTACTTTCGGAGCGGAATTCAGTCCCATGTATTCGTCCATTACAACGCCCCTAGCAACGGTTTGTTTGGTGCGGTTTCGTCACACTTACGGGGTCAATGCCTATTACTTTTTCTTTGGGGGTTTGGCTTATCTCATAAGAAATGAGCGGAAAGTTTCTCAGGAATCGTGGACCGAAATAAACGCCCGCATCGTTCCCCTCGGAGGATGAGTTCTTGATCGCATTTCATTAACGCCAAGAGAAGGCAGTTTCGAATTTTAATTTTGATTGAGCCTGAACAATGCAATTTGTTATCCATTCAAAGAAAAGAGCTCTGCCGGAAATTACAATTACTGTACTCAGTGGCACAGTCCCAATAGTGAAACCAACGTTTTTGAAGCTTTCAATATGATTTCATCTTAGAAATTATGAAATATTATTCAAAGAAAAACAAACTGCATGATATCGTTCGCTTTATTCTTTGTATCGGTGTCCACTTTTGACAAAAATAAAGGCATCGCCCTGAATTTTACAGGCGGGACGATTTCGCTAGAAACCTTTGAGACCATGCATTATAACGAACTTCTAGAATTAACTTGGTGTCGCCTACAGTCTTCGCATGTTTTTTTCGAAATTTGAGCTGAAAACAAAATCACCGCCCGACGATGCCATGCGCATTACAAAACGTTGGCGCGGGATCTATATTTCTCTATGACAATGCAACCACGATTTTAGAACCCCCAGCTGATTAAAAAGTTGTGAAACATCTAACGTTCATAAATCATAAACTACGCGCTTAAACATTATTATGCACTCAAATGGAGATGCAGTGCCTGGCAATATCGCGAAATTGTGGGATGTAGATTTGTGTCCACACCTGTAGACATTCCCTTTAGATCGAATCATTCGCGCATCGGAATTGTCGTACACATCGGCATTGTCGTGCACAGGCAGTTTTGGTGCCTGTGTACCAAAACTGCCTACACCAAAATGTCAGGATTCCTAAGTCCAGATGTAAATGATCAGTTCCGAAAAGTTAATTTCTGCTGCTGAAATGAGACAGTCGCTCGATCTCTAATCGCTAACTACGAAGTTGTAGATAAAAAAAAAACACAAAAAAACACGTGGAAACAAATGCTTGGATCATTTTGTTTATACGTGTACTTGCGGAAACAATATATTTTACAGCAGAGTCATAGGCTTTCGAGCGTTCTTTAAAAGTACTGCTTCCTTTTTATGGAAAGTATAAAACGAAATACTTAACAGTAGCTTCTTAGTTTTTCCGAGTTACAACCGATTCTAAGGGAGGCAATTTTCACAATATGAAAGGCATATTTTGTTTTCTTTAATTTGATTAAATCAGGATTACCCCTGCATTATGTTAACCATTCACGACACGGGAAAAAGTGTATTGGAACTTTAGCAGAAAACAGAAACGCGTTTGCGTTTCATAAGACGGGGAGCTTACTGGTATGGGCAGCACAAATAAAGGCACGACGCAAAGGAAAGAAAAATGGGACGAGACTACTGTCTAAAAAAGTTTAGAAAAGCGTCTAGTGACGCGATCTGGTGCATTCAAGTTGGATTAGACGTACATGGCTCGAGTGCATGTCACATTTATTTGTGATTCCCCTTCGGACCTTTGCTCTTTCTGGTGACAACGAAGCACTCATTGATTTAATCTGTAATCTCGACATGTACCTTTTTTGGCAACCTCAATTCAATTTAGCTTCTCTGGGCGATTCTTGAATTGGAGCGGATGTTTTTGTGTTTTGTGTTTAGCGGCTTTTTTTTTTTTTGAGGGCTGGCTTGGAGACTCAGTTGGGCACTGCTTATTGGCGCAAACCTCTGGAATTTAATAGTACCAGCGCAGTGCTTCGTTCGAATAGACAGAATTAGCACCCATCTATGTAGCCTTACGGCAGCAGTTTGTTCTAAAGACGAACTACGCGCCACTGACTGACGCCGGAACGAGGAAAGGGAACTCATCAAGGATATCGTAAGCACACAATGAAGTGCAGGAGACAGGGCTACTACGCCGTTGCTTGTGAGTGAAGTGAAATAAACACACTAGATTCAATTAGGAACATAAGCATCCTGACGAAACAGACATCCGATCTGGGCGGAACGTGAGCGGTGCACATGGTCAGAGGTTAGGAAGAATTATGTATTAATGACTAATCTGTCGTTGTTGGCAGGTCTAAAAATTGGAGCAAGCATCGTGTGGTTTCTTCTATCTTCTGAACGAAACAGGTGCAGAAGCAAAAAAAGTTACAAATTCTGATCGCACACGTATGCCTTACACTCGGTGCAGGGTGCGCGTAAAAATTTTTGAAGCCCGAATCCGTGGAAAGTGATGCCCGAGAAATACTCATGTGGCTGAAAATCATGGGCACTCAGAGCGGCGCTAAGTTCAGAAACGTAAGATACAAGATGAACGTACGAATGATGGGTTGAATGCTTATGCATATCAATCGCTTATGCAGTGTGGATGCGCGGAGAACCCCGTGCACACTCGTTGATAACATAAAAATACAACTTTAAAAAGAAATGAAAAAAAAAACCATTTCGCAGGTGGTTTGTAATTCAGTTTGTTCAGGCAACTAATACAATCATAATTATATTTAAGTCTACAGCTTTACAACGTCGGCTATATAATGAATAGATTTCTCTGGTGGCTTCCAGCATTCATTAAGCAACAAATTATCTTTGGTTGTGCGCGTTGATCAGAAACAGCAAGAGCAAATCGTAGTGACGTCAGAATTAATTTTGTTTTTCCATCGGAAATTAAAAGTGTAGGTTCTGATTCCCATACCTGAAAATTGATATATTTAATTCAGTCAAAGGGAGAGTCGCATAGTCTCGCCACACCAAATCCTGGGTTGCGACTCTTTTCCGAAATGAAAGTAGAAGGATGATTCCTAAAACTTGATGTTTTCCAGCTTTTTCAGGCATTGTAGTGTAAAACGTCTACACATTTAAAGAAAAAGGGACAATATTTCGTAACATTTCAAGTTAAGGTGCTCTCAGAAGTTTTTGTATTGACTGCAAAAGGCCGATGACAAACTGTGGTGTCGTGTCGACGTTGATTACAAAATTGTCACTGTTGCTGATTCAAGAAACACAGATCTTTTGTATACAAAAAAGTTGTCATAATTAGAACTTTCTTGGGGATCTTAGTTAATGTTTGATAGGGACTTGATTCCCGTAATGAAGAGAGGCGAGGCCGTTTGAAACACACACACACACGTGCACACACATACACACACACACACACACGCACGCACGCACGCACGCACGCACGCACGCACGCACGCACGCACGCACGCACGCACGCACGCACGCACGCACGCACGCACGCACGCATAACTTTACACAAGCAAACTACAAATGACAATCACTTTAGGAAGACAGAGAAAATATAAGCGTCTTACATTTAGGGTTCGCTGTAGTAATACAATATTTTAAAAGGAAACCACAGATATTGAGAGTTCATAAACTTATCAGTCCGCTGTCCTGGTGGATTGCGCTGGGTGTTTAGGTGGTGAGGTGCTGACAAGCCGGGGAGTGTGTTTGTGTGTGTTTGTGTCGGGGGGGGGGGGTGAATGGCCTGGGAGGGGGTTGGGATGGTGCGAAGCCGAGGCCGCTGGAGACCTAGGGGAGGTAGAGCGGCGTTGGCGTTAGGGTTGGCGTGGTCTTGACAGGTGCCCCCCCAACACGCACACCAACCTTCATCTCTTCACTGCCTAAGCACATACGAAGTACTGTTACCCTCTTTTCTTCTGGCCAATTCTGCTGTACGGCCGGTGATGTGCTCGAAACGCTCGAGGTACACGTCTGTATAGTGCCGTCTTTCATCAAAGGCTTATTATGCCTTTGACAAAAGCTTATGCGGTTTCATCAGGCTTGACGGATTTTGGTCCGGAGTTCGGTCGCCTGTAGCCTTAGTAGGGGAACCGTTTTTGCACGTCCGATACGGTACGATGGGCCCTCCGGTACGAACTGCGCATGTGCGAGTCTTCTGTCGTAGCGCATGCGCAGTGCGTACCAGAGGGCCCTCCCTACTGTGCCGGATGTGCCAACACGGTTCCCTAAAACTCTCTGTTCTCGGTTCGCTTCCCACCTTTACTAGCCTGAGACAGAGTGTAAGCGTTCGTTCTTCTTGAGCAGCGCTCTTCTAAAGCAACTTCACGCTCTTCCAGCTCCCTGGCAGCTTCTCGCCCAGCTGCGCGTTCTCAGTAGTGCGCAAGTCTCTTTCTCCCGCTTGTGCTCCTTGCGCTCCCTCACCTGTTCTGTTTTTACCCAGGCTCTCAAGTCAGGGCCACTTAAACCCAACCGCTTCCCCAGACCAATGAGCTCTCGGGCACTTATGGTTGCTCTTTGAGAAATAAACGGCTGATCGTTGCACTATAGCTTGGATATTTTGGCTAGCACGAGGTCTCCCATCTCAAGTCGACTCGGAAAGGATTGTCAAGGACCCCTAAAGCTCCAGTGCGCAACTTGATTGCCCCGAGAGTATGGCTTTCATGGCAATCAAGTTTGGTGTGACACGTTGCGTCATCTAGCTCAAAATATTTGCAACACTAGGAAGGTTCTTTCGCCAACCTACTTGCTCGTGGGGCTGTTCAGGCATCAATTTGAAGGTGTTGATTCGCGCGTTTTTGGTATTTCATTCTTAACATTGCTATCCGATGTCGCAGAAGACCGAACGTCGAAGCTGTAGGCACTCTTCAGTACCGGGCTGTCGCAACCCCGGAAGCTTAGCAGGAGAAAAGCTCCGCAGGTTCCTGTTGGGGCCGTGGGAAGTACAACGCGGTTGGAGATAAATAAATGGCGTAAAATTTGGAAAATAATCATTCCATTAACACTGCCTGACTTGAGATGTATTTATAAATGCGCCATTTGACTGGATATTTCAAATTAATGTGCTCGAAGCCGGGCGTTGTTTTTGGATTCGATGCGACGACTTTAGAGTTAGATCAGTCCTTTGACACTCTCACTGCTCTCTGCTCCGCGGACACATCTTGATAGAACGACGTTTTGTGGACGTTTGATCGTAGTTACCGAAAACTGAAGTGAGCGTTTTCTCCGCCTCGCCGGTGGCAAAGCGCGCTCTAAAAAAAGCCCGTGCGTCTGCTTTGCGGCACAAAAATAGGAGCGCCAATCACCGCAACTTAGGGAGGAATCTCAGCAAGTGACGATGCCCAAACATATGTTTAGACCAAAAAATGTACTCTGAGTTGTGACATTGAGCAATGCAAGCGTGGCGTTTTGCACTGCCTAATATCACAACTCAAACTACGTTTTTTTTTTATATAAACACATGTTTCGCAATTGTCATTCACTGAGCTGCCTCCGTAAGTTGCGGTGATTGGCTCGCCGAGTGTTGTGCGGGAAAGTATACGCACGGGCTTTTTTCAGAGCGGCACGGACTGTCATTGGAGCCTTTAGCGTGATCGCTTAGCTGCACAAGATGATTGCTCTATTTCGACCCGTGTTAATGCGGTTCTAACTTCGTCCCCGCTGCAAGAAAGCAGTTTACTCAAGAAATAAATAAATAAAAAATACTTACCGCACAAAGAAGGTTATTTAAGCGGTGTTTATTTGTGCGTTATGTAAATAAGAACAGCATGTTCAATCGACGAGAACGGGCATCAACTTGCGACGATTAACTGCGTACTATGCCGTCCAAACTACAGCCAGCATGCACGAAAAACACATTCTTCGGACCCCATAATCGTTCTCAACACGACGACGAGGGAACTGGAAACAATCTGATCACCAAATTGAGATCAGCTATTCATGCAAAAAAAGTTCACCTAAAAAAAAAAAAAAAAAAAAAAAAAAAGGTGGGTGATGGGGAGGGGGAAAGGGGGGGGGGGTCACTTTTAGTTCCGCTTTCGTAGGGGAGAGCAGCTCGACGAAGTCTTTTGTAATTTTGAAACACGCGCAAACAACGTACAAAAAAAAAAGAGAGAAAGAAAACTGCCTTTGTCTACTTGCTTTAACTTCTATTTGGCCGTAATATCAGGATGTTTAATTTTGTTCTGCTAGTTCCCGTTTTTGGTTGCCTCAACCTTTCGAGGAAGCCCTTCACTAAACCTCCCTAATCCTGTGACCATCTGGATTTTACAGACAACCCACCCCACATGTACATATATGTTGTCATTATCATGTGTTCTTCACCTGTTAACATACAGCCGAGGAGGCAGTCAGCACTTGGTTGCGCGGGCTTCTTCCTTTTGGCGGCCTCAGGCTCTCGGCTGCATGGAAGTTAAGCCCATAAACTCCTTCGAACCGTTGAACCATACACGCATGCACATTAATATACTGTAAAGCCCTTTATGTTCGCGACCCCTATTTTTCGCGAATCGGTCACCGAGGACATAATCGCGGCCACTAAACTTGGCGAATTCCAGAGGCCTGCATTGATACTCTTAAGAACCGAAATTTTCGCGTGCCCTAAAGTTTTACGAATTTTTCAGCTCGCGAAATTAGCAAAAAAATAACTGCTCGCTAACATTAAGGTCTTTACAGTTTTTAACATTTGATACATTTTTAAGACAGTCGGTAGTGTAGCGCGCGGAAACACAACGCTCGGAGTTGGCAATAACGTAATCTCGCGAGGGTACGGCGGCGGCGCTGCCGATTTTAGCCGTCCCAGTGTTGCCTCATTTGGTCACGGTGGCGCTGATGATCAACCGACGGTGGTGGTCTCTGGAACCCTGCCCAGAGCCTATAGCCAGCGATGGAATGCGCTCCTGGAAAGGGGGCTCCACCTCTATTGGAGTATTCATGCAGTGAAGCACGCTTCTCGACATTTCCCTTTTTGACGCGTGTCCTTGTTCTATCCGGAACAAGGATCCTTGAACAGCAGGGAAATGTCTCTGCAGCTGACATGGTCCACAATCAGCTATTGCGCAATTGTGAACTTTGGCGCACCCCCGCACTTTCTTTGTGTCTTAGAACTTTCTCAAATTGACTATACTTCGGTTTCAGCTCAAGTGCAGACGCAGCCGATGCTACAGGCGCGAGCATGTGGCCCTGAGCAGTGCTTACGCTGCACGAGTGCGCATGCTAGGCAGGGACGATGAAAACTCGGAGCTCGCGCTTGTAACCTCGGCTACGTCAGGACTTAAGCTGAAACGAAGTATAATTTAGGTTTTGTTTTTATAACGCTCAGCAAGTTTCTAATTGGAGCAGTTGTTTATGTTCTCTAATTGGAAAAATTAATTCAGAAATTTTATCTAAATATTGTGGTTTATTGTGAGTGTTAAGAACCTATATTATGTCCCCTGGTCGTAGAGATCACCTGCACAGACCGCATTATTGTACCTTTCACGTATATATATATATATATATATATATATATATATATATATATATATATATATACCTGGTGTTCCATTGTAATTCGAAGAGATTTATTGCAAAACATTCGAAAAAGATGTACTAATACGGTTTGTGCAGGTGAGTTATTCAGCCAGGGGGACATTACGTGGGGGGGGGGGGGGGGGGGGGGTAATTGTTGTGATAAGTTGAATAATTATTTAAACTTCCTTAATTAACTTTTAAATTAGTAAAATAATCATATGGTTTCAACTAGAAACATGCTGAGAATAATCGAAAACCACTGTATCATTCAATTTTAGAATGACGAAGTTCGTGGGAAACTCGGGGACGCACCAAAGTTACCACTCGGTCAGCAGGCGCAACACTAGCAATGGCGGAACGCGATGATAATCTAATCATCCATATAATAATAATAATTGGGTTGTGTGTGTGTTTATACAGCCTAGAACTTGGTCTGCCTCACAGGGGCGACGAGTCTCCCAGCTGTAGATGATCCATATATATATAGTATATACAGGGTGTTTCAAAAAACGCAGGTCAGATCACTCCTGCGAAAACTAAGCATCGCACAGAAAGATGAATGATGCCTTAATTGTTAGTGTCTGCCCAAGAGCCAATTTAGAAAAAAATAATAACGTTCGAAAAAATAATATTTGTTTTGTTTTCAGAAATTAACCAATTATTCGTTCATTTTAAGGCCATAGTTTCAATTAGAAGTTACTGGGAATCATCAATAACGCATATATCAATCCTTTTTAGACAAGTACAAAGCGTGCCGAGCATTTTACCATGTTTCGAAAAACCCTTCAATTCTGCCGCGTATTCTGGTTTCTGATTCTTATCCAAGCGTATCTTGGCGGCAGGTGTCCTGCTCTCCGACAGCCGAAGCCCGGAACCCAAGGCCAGACGATTCCCCAGTCTCGCCCGCCCGCCCGCCCGCCTCCTTTCCCTCTTCTGTAGAAATAAAAAAAAAAAAGTGTAGCGCTCGCGCGTGGCCAGGTGATAAGGAATGCCTCGCTGTTCGAAAGAGCATGACAATGGAAGATTGAGCTTTGACTTTTGGGCTGGCCTTGGTTCCGTCTTTCAGCAGTCAGAGGGCAGGACAGCTGCCGCCAAGATGCGCTTGTATAAAAATTCGAAGCCAGAGTACGCTCCGAAAAATGCCTGCGCGTCTACTTACCCGCAAAACACTTGAAGAGTCAATCTCTGCGATCTACGCAATAAGCTCAGCGAATGACGAGGCGGAACATCTGTTTAGACCTCAAAATTAAGTCCGCCCTGTGACATTACGCAATGCAAAGCCTCATGTTTGCGTTGCGTAAGGCGCCTCCGCGCGATTTTTCCGCCTCGTATCTCGCCCCAGCCTTGTACATGCTCCACGAGTGGTAACTCTAGTGCGCTACTACTCTTCTCACGCGCTCAAACACTTTCTGAAAATGACTGATTTAGTGGTTTTCGATGACGCTGAGCAACTTTCTAATTGGAATCATATGTCTATTTCCGCTAATTACAACGTTAATTAACAAAGCTTAATTAATTAGCTGGCTATATAATTAGTATGTTTTTGGCAATTCCTGACGTCCGCCGTGGCTGGTAGTTTCTTCCCGAAATCATTTTCTTTTTTTTTTCTCAAACACCCTAATTTTTCAGCCGTAGTAATATTATGAACGAAGAGGGGAGAAAGTGATTATTGAATTTATTGCATTAAAGTTAGGGAAAGGAAAAGGGAAAGAGAGCTGGCGAAAAATTGGGCCAGGAGCGGGGATTGAACCGGGGCGACGCCTTAACCGATTAGACCATCCCGGCCACTGGTTTCGGCGGACTCAATTTGTGACCCGCTCTCTGTGTACTGTTTAGTTTCGAATTGGCTTAACTTGGTAGACGACAACCGTTGCTGATTTTAGGCCCCCGCTATTTCCGACATGCGGCAGTGACGTAGCACGTCATTTCAGCTTGCAACTGTCGGAAAGGGCCCGTCTTCCAAGATATCTAGGGAACCACTCCTCCTCATAGGGACAGGCTGCACCGTATATATAATGGGAATGAGTGAAGATTGACAAGTGCAGCCGTAGTAATATTGTGAACGAAGAACGGTGAAGGTGATTATTGAGTTTATTGCATTAAAGTTAGGGAAAGGAGAAGGGAAAGACAGCTGGCGAAAAATTGGGCCAGGAGCGGGGAATGAACCCGCAACCTTCGCCTGACCGGGGCGACGCCTTAACCGATTAGACCATCTCGGCCACTGGTTTCGGCGGACTCAATTTGTGACCAGCTCTCTGTGTACTGTATATATATATATATATATATATATATATATATATATATATATAACGGGCATGGTGGCGGGAGGCCGAAGGCGTGGGTATAAAACTGAGAAGAAAAAAACCCTTAGTGAAAACAGCAACAACGGACGATTTAATCTTCGACGTTTCGGCCGGAGTCCGGCCTTCGTCAGGATATATATATATATATATATATATATATATATATATATATATATATATATATATATATAGAGAGAGAGAGAGAGAGAGGTGGAGGGTCTGTAACACAAGCGGTCGGCCGAGGAGGCACGAGCTGACTCTACACAGGGCAAGCGTGCTGCGCGAGGCTGGGGCCGGACAGGAAGGATGGAGCCAGTCTGGCCCATGGCGATCCCCGGAGTGGTCCACCAGCGAGGTTCGGACCATAACCGGCGGGAAGGGCGATCCCTAGCCATACCGGCATAGGCCACGAGGATCCCAGAGTGGCTCAGCAGCGAGACTTGTGCTACAATTGCCCGGAACAGATAGCCTATGCAGCACTGACGTTGGAAGGACGATCTGCAGGCCTGGATACGGACTCCGACTGTGAGCTCTGAACTACGGGTGACAACCACGGTCGGCATGCCCGTATTGCTGGCTCTTGAGGACGGGTAGCAGGAAGTACAGTAAAGTATTCAATGTCTTCTTGTTGTGTTGTGTGACGGGCGGCCATTATTATAGAGCGCCCCCACAATTGAGTCGCACGTGCTCCTCCACTCAATACGTGCGCCAAACGCGCCCCGTCATTCGACTTGGTCGTCTGCGTCGCCGTCCGCCGTTGATCCTGGCAAGTGCTTTGGCCCTATTCTTTTTTATAGAAAGTGAGCTACGCTTTGTAATTTCATAAGAAAAACCCGACCCCTGAAATACACCTTTAACGAAAAGTTTAGAGTGCCACGTGCAGGCGCCAAGTTTTGCCGCCCATTTTAGATCGCGCCTGGGTATTTCAGACACGCGAGAAGAGGAAGAAGTAGGAAGACCGGCTGCGTGCGATTGCACTCTAAAAATAGCCCGTGCGTCTACTTTCCGACACAACACTCGTAGAGCCAATCACCGTACCTTACGGAGGCAGATCAGGGAATGACGATGCCGAAACATATGTTTAGACATCAAAACGCACTCTGAGTTGTAATATTAAGCAATGCAAAACGTCCCGATCGCATTGCTTAATGTCAGAACGCACACTGCGTTTTTGGTCTAAACAGATGTTTCGGCATCGTCATTCGCTAAGCTGCCTCCGTAGGTTGCGCTGATTGCCTCTCTGAGTGTTGTGCGGGAAAGTAGACGCGCAGGCTTTTTTTAGAGTGCGGCCCCTGCTCGGAGTCGATGCGCCCCGATGGCACTGATGCAAACGTAGCCTATGCTTGTTTTAGGTGGGGTTATTCAAACACATTCTCTAGACTGCAAGAAAATCTTGCAGTTATCCGGCAAAACCGATCTCGTCCGCGCCCGGTGTCAATGTATACGGCGCGTGCCTTCTACCATTCGCTTGGTACCAATGTAGCACAACTTCCCCTGGCTATGGCTAGTTTACATGAATGCGATCATAGCGCATTGAATCAAGCAGGGACCAATCGAACGCAGCCTGTATTCCTAGTTCTTTCTCTTCTATCCATCTGCTACCAATTAATTTGGTAAAATCTTGACTCAATGCGCTACGGTCGCATCCATGGAAACGCAGCCTATGACGCCGATGCTGCAGGCGCCCGTGCAGTCGCGAGTTTTGAGCGTCATTCTCTCTCTCTCTCTCTCTCGTCGCTCAAAGCTTGTACATGGGCGCTCTTCACTTCTTCAGAAACGTACCGCGCCTCAGCACGCTCGCTTAGGGCGCACACGAGCAATAAACGTAAAATAAAAATTAACAAAAAAGCCGAAAGGAAACCATTGTTAGTGTTTTGATAAAACGCTAAATGTGGTGTGCTGTTTTCTTTTTTTTTTTTTGCGCTTTCTTAACATCACAGCCCAGACACAATGAATGCTTACAAAATCACAGCGCGGACTGCTATGTTTTTTAGTCATTTCGAAGAGCGAGCAAAGCACCCGCCATAAGCACGGACGCTGAAGATTGCACCGGCTAGAAGCTCTTTGTTTACAAAATGTTTGGCTGTGAAGAACGCACTGCTCAGTATGCGATCTTCACAACTCAGCACGCACGTGATCGTCGATTCCTAAAGCGTGCAAATCACGCGCCGTACGTACAGGTGCTGCAATTGGCACCACGGTGAGAAGATATTTTGTACTATACGACCGGTGACTCGTGCATAATCTGACGATAGTCATTACAGGCTCGCATATAAAGGCTGAAATTAGTGTAGCAAAGCTTAACAGAACAATTCCGCGCTGCAAAAATCTATTACAACACGCCGCTGCGTTTTCCGTCGCAAACCAAATTCCATGCGACAAACCAGCGATGAACGCCGCCAACGCCAATACATGATGTCAAGGCGCCAGTTACGTGAGCGACTTCATCTGCTCACAAATGAAGCACTTGCAACGCTGAAAAGTCGGGTGGAAACTACCGTACAACATCAGTAAGTAGGGTGTTCACAATATACGCTCAAATGGTTCGAACGTGGTTCCAACTTCGGAGCGAGTCGGAAATCGTAACTGTATTTTTTTACCACATTTCTCGTGGTCCGCTCCTGCCGTTGGCCCCTGCCGGTAGTGGCGGACGCCGAGCGAACAAAATCTAGCTCGTCTAGATCGGTGGCGAACCGCCCGTGGGCTGAGCTCACCCCGAGCGCCCGACCGGCATGTGCAGCTGCGAGCATGCAACTCGTTTGTTCCGAAAAACTTCTGCGCCATCTATGAGGAAAAGGCTACGACTAAATCGCGGGAGAACGCCCCAACAGGAAAGGAAAGAAGATCAAACATGCGATCTACGAGAGGCAGAAAATAAGTCGTTTTCCGTCTCGGCCTCTTTACTGCTCCAGAAATGCCCCCCAAAACATTCGTTTTCCGTAAAAATAAATGAAGATACCTTTTTACCCTTTCCGACTTGAAATAAAATCACCCATTTATATTGTGTACGTATGCATTACTGATATCATTTAACTTTAGATAATGATTTTGTTTAAGTCTGCGCAGTACTAAATATAATATTCCTTATGTATCGTATGCATCTACCTCTGAGTTTTTAAAACAATCCTTTAGGTTGTTAGTTTTGTTAGTATTATTGTTGCCATTGTTGCCGATTGTAATCTGGGGACCAAGGTCTTGGAGTTCTTTTTTGTGGTCTTCCTCCGTCGTAAATTTGATGGGAAATAAACGATATTAATACGTTATTGTGAGACATGGCTCTCAATTGTTTTCATCATGAGAAGCTTAGCGGGGCACTGGGGTAAGCGACCGCTTCTTCTGCCTCACAGCTAGAACAAAACTCACATCAACGACGCGAGTGTATAAAATCTTCGTTAAAAGTTTTCAAGTCGAGCACTGCTCTGAGATCTAATAAGGAACTTGGGAGCGACACTCGTTATAAATCAGAGCCACTTAGGAGACGCGCTGGGTCCTGATTGGCCGAGAGACTTCATATTTCCTCTATTACCTGGTTTGGGATGAACGAGACGGCGCTTATTTTTCCTTCCGAAAGGCGCTCCCCCGGGAAACCTGATTTTCTTGAAACTGCCTTCTCCGTTAACTTCTTGTAAGCGACAGCCTTCATAAGTCTTCATTTCGGCGGCGCGGTATACGCGTAGGACACCCTGAATCGCATCACTAAACGAACTAATTTCGAGAGAAAATATTACTAAAAAAAAAAGAAATCCAGCGAACATATTGGGCTCTAGACGCGTGCCTCGAGGAAGCAATTCTTCTCTGGAACAGCGTTGTCTGAACATCGAACGGAATCCGCTCAGGTCAAGGGACCCGGTCTTTTCGCGAGACAATCTTGGTAGCTTGGAGCTGCGATCTGGGACGGCTCGCCGGTCTTGCGATGTGCGTTCGTGCGCGTTGGCGAGCGTGGGCGGTGACCCAAACCCAGCGCAGTCGAGCGGCCCGTGTTCTTGGGCAGCACGCGAGACGCTGGCCGAGCGACTGGGAGCGCCCGTCGGCCAGAAAGAGGCGTCCGGGTTGACAGCGGCTGGGCCATTTGCATATCACCGGGTCCCCAGCGGCGCGGGCCGACGCAGACGGGCCGCGAGACGGCCTCCATTGTGGCGCTTATCTGGCGGCGTGTCCGGCGGGAAGCCCGTCATTTCCCGCAGCCAATTAAAGTTGTCCACAAAGGGAGAAAGCGAGCCCCCAGAGGAGCGGCACCGCTCCCGCGCGGCGAGACGCGCGCTCGGAGGTTCTCCCGTTGCTATCTCCATCCGTTGCCGCCGTGAATAATTCAGCCTGC
This sequence comes from Ixodes scapularis, assembly GCF_016920785.2. Taxonomy (NCBI): domain Eukaryota; kingdom Metazoa; phylum Arthropoda; class Arachnida; order Ixodida; family Ixodidae; genus Ixodes; species Ixodes scapularis. The sequence continues at coordinate 64,999,679 of NW_024609884.1, read as the reverse complement.
CGGAGCGAGGCAGGCCGGCTGAGGGGCTCGTTAGCGGCCGTCTTTGTTTCAGCGCGGGACGCGTTGGCTGCTGCACAAAGGCGCAGATAAGGCCTTTGTCGCGGCGGCACCTTCGGGACGGTCTTCGTCCAAGGCGGCGATAAGGCGTCCCGCGCTTCGCGTCGTCGCGGGCGTCCGAGCCACGGTTCGCGTTCCAGTGGCCGCACGAACCCTCCCGCGGTGGTGGGAACACGCAGCAGGTTGTTTGCTTTGCGCGGAGCGCGCCTAGGCGATTGCGGGCCGGCGGGTGCCCGCGGGGCAGCCAACAACCTGGCGGCGGCAGCTCCGGGTCGCCGGCGTCATCCATCTTCATTTGCACGAGCCCCGGCACGGCTCACTTGACGAGTGCGGGGTGGCGCGCCGCTCCCCGCCGATGGGAGACTTAATGGACACGCCTGCGGGGCCTTGTCCCGGGCACACTGTCATCGCGCAGATGAGCTCGTGTCGACTCCGCGCTGGCCGGGGACAACAGTCCCTGAAAATTTGATGATACTGCCGCTGCACGCGGCGCTGCGCCCCGCACCACGCCGCCCGCTCTCGGCAGTGCTACGGACCGCAGGGCGCCTCCGCCAGCACCGGCGGCTCGTGTGTGCGCCCCGCTGCGCTCGGAGTAGACAAGGTCCCTCGCCCGAACGCGGGTTGCATGACGACGAGGGAGAGGACTCACGGCGCCTGCTGAAGTGCAGCCGACACGTTTATGCCGAGAGGCGTCACGACCGGTCACGTGTAGTGCCCACCTGGCAATGATATATTTTACAGGTAGGGATGACATTCCAAAATACCCTATGAGCGACCTACTGTTTTGTTCCGGCCACTGTGCCTTGTAGCCGTGCGAGTACTACGCCCTTTACAGAGCCGAAGCTACGACGAATCGTTTCTCAGCTGTAATTATGATTTGCTCGGCTTGGTTGTGGGGAGATTTGGTTGGATTCGGACTCGCTGCACACACGATAGACTCCTGTGATCTCCGAATGCGTCAGAATGATCAAGACATGTTTAAACTTTTTCAGGAGCAGAGAGAGCTCGTTTTAATTAGAAGTTTTTTATGTTCTGACTTTTTGGTGGGTGCGTGTAGGGTCTTGAATTCTCAGTACTCTTGTATTTGAAGAGTACCTTTTGTCAACTGAACTAATCGGGAGAGGAGGAGGTTTATCGCGCCCTTTACTGTATCATATAATTTTGTCTAAAGTTCTGACGTCATGCGTCCGCTGCGCCATTCCTAGGTACGTTTACGGCGAAGTATCGCTTGGGCATACCCACGTCAAATGCTTCCACTTGAGTGTCCTGTAATGACAAACGCTCGACGCACGACACCGGTGCCGTGTGCCTCGACCATACAGTTATGATGCTGCGACTCACGTAAGCACGCGAATAGAAACACGCACCGATAGAATCGACCTGCCTGGACTCGCCACCGACCGTTATCGGTTTGGTTAAGCAGTGCCCTCACTTCAAAGTACAAAAACGATAAACGAAAAGAAAAAAAAAACAAAAAAACGCCACAATGCGCGGTGGTCACCACTTGAAATCGAAGCGCCCTCAACGGTATTTCCTCGAACTCCATTGCTGCGTTACCCTGGTTTGACTTGCCGCCGGCGGTAGCCAGTGTACTGAGTATGCTGGAAGAAGTATGACTCGCCGCCGACGGTCCCCTGCGGACTAAGTATGTTGGACAATGTATAATTCGGTAACCGGACAAACGCTCACCGGACAAAAGCTCACCGGACAGAAGCTCACCGGACAAAAGCTCACCGGACAAAAGCTCACCCGTTTTTTGACAGACCCGGACAAAAGCTCACCCGTTTTTTGACAGACCCGGACAAAAGCTCACCTCGATTTCTTTTTTTTTACTATCCGGGCGAAACACGGGCTGAAATGAAGTGCGGACGCAATGGACATTGGACCATTTTTAGGAGAACTTGTACCTCATCCACCATTGAGTTGAGAATTTTTTTTAAATACTTTGAAAGAACGGGAGTTCGGCCTTTTGGAAAAGTACAAGACAGATGACCAATTTAAAAAATTGTGCGGGATTTTAGATAGGCTCGCGTTCCTTCCACCACACCTTGTTCCACAAGAACTGACCACCAGGGAAAAGTCTACCGGTGACATCGCTACCTACTGGACTATTTTGATTGCACGTATTTCAACGGCCGCTTCCGTTATGCTTCTGTTCCATCTGCGGCGGCACCCAGAGCGAATTCTTCCCTTCGCCTGACTCTGCGCCGACAGCGACCGGAGTTTCCCCCGTTACGGAGGAATATGTACGACACCACTCTTCAAGAAAAAGACCGGATGAGCAACACCTGCGAAAGATAGAGTACCGGGTTCCAGAAGCCCGTCGGCCACGCCCATCCAAGCGTCTTGAGGCTGATTGAATGCCTACAGCAAAATCAGGCACTCGTTGCCACGGCATTGACAAAAGCCCGGAAAGGTGAGCCCATCGTAAAGCGGGTGCGAAAAATTACTCTGCACCTGCAGAATCGTCTTAGAAATATTTGCGAGGGCTTGCATGTACATCGAGATCTAACAAGACTGCTGGAGCTAGTGGGGCACTGCATTCGCTTCTAACCAATCGATAAATAAACTTGTTTCTACTAAAATCAACAAACCATGCGCCTGTCAGATTTAATTTATCGTTGCCTTTTTGTGTCGCACGCATGCACCTAAGCTGTCCGCACTCGTGTTAAGACCAACATGAAATTTTCTCGAGGTGAGCTTTTGTCCGGGTCTGTGAAAATATGGGTGAGCTTTTGTCCGGGTCTGTGAAAAAATGGGTGAGCTTTTGTCCGGTGAGCTTTTGTCCGGTGAGCTTCTGTCCGGTGAGCTTTTGTCCGGTGAGCTTTTGTCCGGGATTCGTATAATTCGCTTCCATCATCTACGGACTAAGTAGGCTGAGTCAAGTATGCTGGACTAAGTATCACTTACAGCACACAGTCGCGTGCTATACCGCAGGCGACCGTCGGTGGCAAGTCATACTACAGCCCTATTCCTTGAGATCTCGTTCATCTCCTACTTGTGGCGCCGACCTCCAAAAGATGGAGGTTTAAAAACATTCCCAGAAACACATGAGCGTGTGATTTGATTCCATATTATTGCCCACCGAAATATCTCAATCACAGTCAGCGGGAACACGGGAGCGCTTGGCATGGGGTACAATCAGAGCACTCAAACGGCCAGGCACGCAACTGCAACTGCAGCGATGCGGATGCGCTGCCGTTGCGCGTCGGGCTGTTAGAGTGCTCCGGAAGCACCCGATGTCACGCGCTCCTGTGTTCCCGCTGACTGTGATTAATACAGTACATTTTTGGCGCCGAAAGATGTCGGACTCGGATCACAGTGTCCGGGGTTCGATTCCCGCTGAGCTCCTTGGTGAATCTTGCTGGTTTCAATTTTTTCTTCCTAGTTCTGACTTACGTATACATTATTGTGCCTAATTATATGCCTTCTAGAAGTGTTTGGGAGCTTATGCATAGTCCTGCTACGGGCTATGCAGTTTTATATTGCCTCGGCCTGCGTGTAACGCTTTTTCATTACAACCGAGCATTACACTTTTTCATGAAATCCAGTCCATAAACAAGTTCTGTTAAAAAAAAAAAACATTGTGTGTTTTTGTTATCTTACGACTATAGTGGACAGCTGAATGCGCTGTGCCGCTCTTACGTATGCACAGAGAGCGCACAGACAAAAAAAATGGGTATAGTCGTACACCCCTGGTCACGTATAATACACCCCAAAACTTCAGTTGGACGTTGTGGGAACCGCGTGTTTCCCGTCTCCCTATCTAGGCCTAGCACACGCAGGCCGTGGGAGCGTTATGGCGACGTCATCCCGGATACGGGGGCAAGGCTGCATTCCTCGAAGAGGGCGTGTCTACCCTCGCCCTTTTGGGTGGCAGTGCCTCCGGCGCACCTTTCGGAAATGAATGTGGACGCGGCCCATCTGCGGGATAAGCCACACTACCTACCCCGGGCGCGTCCACTTTCCGCTGGCTAGATCAGCAGCCCGCGAACGGCGGCCGAAACTGGGGAGGAAGTGGCCGAGTGTGCTAACGCGTGTGCTAACCCACCTTTCGCTCCACGCTCGGAGCGTGGAGCGAAAGCTTGCGCTGGGAACCTCCTGGGTTCGATCCCCGCCGCCCCCGCCCGTTTCGATCTGGATGAGTTTCGTACCGGCACGCGTTCGTGTGATCACTACTGCGTGATGCACGTTAAAAACCCCAGGTTAGCGGTTGTACTACACTGGCTAAATTTCTCATCTACAGCTAAGAGACCGATTACCTGTTGAGGCGCATCTCCCATCAAGGCTGTATAAACACAGGAGTGAAATAAACCCGCTTCTTCAGTATCTTTGTGTTTCGGAATGATTCCTCTCCTCGGAGTCCACGGCAGCCTCCGGACGGATCCGGCTGTGACAGTCCTCAACATCGAGCCACGGAGTGAGATCGACCTCGTGGTACAGTAAGGCAAGTCGAACCCCACAATGTACAGCGCACAGACGTTGAACCGACAGTAACTAATTTCACAAGCGACTGATTGCCAAGTTGTACAACTTATGTACGTGTGACTGACTGCAAAAAAGACATCGGGGTTTTTGGCCCTACCGCAAAGACTCCATGTTTCTTTTCTGTAGTCTTTGATGCACACTTTATAGCTCTTTAATATGTTATATCCCACCGCCATCAAGCCTCTTGTAAAAGTTGGGGCCGTCAGTTCGACATCAGTGCTTTGTACGTCCAACTGAAGTTTTGGTTGTATTATATGGGACAAGGCGTGTAAGCGGGCTACACCCTTTTTTCATTAGAGTGAGGAGACGGGTGGCTTATTAATGTGGAACTTCAAGATTACGAGCGCGAAGAACTAGTGCGCGGAGCCCCAAATCGCGGTCTTGGATGGCGCATGGCGATGAGGCGCACGCACAGCATGGGGCACGCAACTCTGACGTAAACACACACCGCTTGCATTTGCTTCTCTGCGCAATACTAAAACTCTACAGTAAGTTACACTCCCATACCGGCTGCAGCACTAAGTTGGGACCGTGAAGAGTGTTGTTTGCACCCGGAAATGACATTTCGCGAGCCATGATCGCGAGCAGTTCCGCCGTGTCTGCTAAGCAGGAGAATCGGGGAACCCTCACTAGAGCGCTTCCCGTTTCCGCCGCGGGAGGGCGAGCGTCGAGCTGGAGACGCGAATAGCTTCTGCTACGCGCAAACGTAAAGTGAAACGGAGCATACTGAAACGTAATTAATCAACGCCATTGCTTCGTTCTTTCGTCTTCATCGTTTTATCCCAATGAAGAGGCACCGACAAAATTCAATTTTCGCTTTTAGAATCCCACTTTCAGGAGAGCAGCAAAAATCACATACTCCAGGATTGGCACGAAAAAACCATAGCCTCCGATATAGTAGATGCGCGCACAGGTCATCGAGAAACCATGGCTTTCAAGATCCTTGCTGCCCAAAGCTTTCCTTCGGCCTTTCCAATGCTCAGGCTACCACTTGGCTACCCAAGCAAGCCCGATGGTGAGGATGATGATAATGACTTTCGACTGTGGCCTTGTAACGAGCGCAACGCGCCGGCAATCTCGGAGGCCATGAAAAAAATAGCGTAGTCCACAACGTTTTCAAAAGATGGCGCCACCCGTCCTCGGGGCATTGCTCACAAGTTGCAGGGGATGTCCACGTGCGAGTGGCACTGTCTGTTGACTGTTGAGTATGTTAAACGTCGAATCAATTTTCGCTTATTGTTTTTGCAGCTAGAGGTAGTATAGGTTCAAGACTGAAGAAAGAATAAACACGTAGGACGAAGACGACACAACCACATCTTTCATCTAGCAACGGACATATAGGAATTCCAAAAGCGGACAACCGATTAAAGGCGGGAAAATGTAGGAAAGGGGAAGTAACTAAGAAGAGAGGAAGTAGGGAAGAGACGATAAGAAAAAATGCAAAGTCAGGTCGGCAGAGTCATCTATGATTTGAGCAACTCAGCTTCAGTCTTCGTCAGGAACAGGGATGGATAATTTCCCAGCCGTATGCTTTGCAGGGTCATTTACTATAAACAACGCAAACAACGTTTTTTTTTTTGTTCTTTTTTAGTGGTTGAAATATGTGGTCTTGTCGTTTTCGTCATACATGTTTATTATTTCTTCAACCTTGATCCGCATCGACACGCTCTTCGCCCATTAATAGGGTTGTATAGCCGTCGGAATATTAGTCTTTTACACGTGAACGAAGAACCTTAATCAACTACCATTGTGCTGAGTTTATAACCAAATGTATTGGATTTACTAGATTATTCCAAAAGCTGTTGAACGCTGAGATTTATAAATAACCGTAATGTTTAACTTTACGTGTAGATCCCTTGGTTATTCCTTCCTACTAGTCGCTTTAGGAAGCGACGAGTCAAAATTATTTGAGAAGTTAGTCATACTAGTAATCATATTATATTTTATTCTTTATATTTTTACTTCACGAAAACCTGCAGCGCCTTTTGGGTACTTTGGGCGGGGCACAGTCCTCAATAAAACGATATCTTTATTTTCGCTCAAGTAAACCGGATCCCAAACAGGGCAAGCATATTTTAAATGGGCTCGACGTATGCTCGATAATCGGCTTATTTAACCTCGCTAGTAACATGCATAAGGTTACAATGGAAAAAGAAAAAAAAGCTAAGAGTCTTGTTAGCTTTGCCAATTACATTATTCTGTTGCGTTCACCATTAAAAAAATCCTTCGCAAATATTACACCTTTCTTAAAGAGGAATATTGAATATATTCGTCAACTAGTATCATCGCTAGACTGCAATGAATTATTACAGGTAAAAAATTCCAATGATTTATATACGTCTTCCCGAACAAAGTGATTGAGCTGTACGATCATGCATTTCCTATATTAACAACCGAAAATAAGTAATAAAGCAAGAAAGCCGCCGATAACTCGCAAGTCGCAACTCATTACAAATAATTGAAGCAAGGTATAAACTCCAGACTCAGTTCATAATATGTTGAGATAAATAGATTTGGAAGGAGTACGAGAGAGTGCGAAATAAATTAGATTATTGATATAAAGAAGTGACGCATTCACACTGATATAAAGAAGTGACGCATTTACGCTCAGAAAATATGGCCTACAATGAATGGCTCACTAGGGAGAACCAACATAACCAGCTGATATTAAAATAGGCGAACAAACTTTAATTTGGAAGAGCTCTCGTTAATAAGTATAATCGGCATTCTTTTTTTTTATTTTTTGTCTTAAGAGTTTTAATTGCGACGACCTCTGAGGATTTTACGATGTATATAGAGCAGAGTTGTACGGTACTCATTACAAGTAATTGAGTTACTTATAATCAACTACTTTTTGGAGTAATTTTGTAATCGTTTGAATGCATTAATTAAGAAGTAATCGCGAGAGTAATTTGATTACTTTTGGAAGTACTCAAACGGCTTGTAATTGTTACTATTTTACCCTGCCCTTCCTAATGGCGTCTTTTGCACCAATTTTCTGCCAAGGAATCTCGAACCAAGTCTCCGACAGGAGGATGGTTTACCAAGATTAGGGGATTAAGACGATAATTACTTTAGAGTTCGCTGATTCTAATTTAACAATGATCAGTAGAAAACGCCCGTTTTCAAACCGGCTGAAAAATTGTAGTTTGAAATTATGAAGTAATCGGAAAAATGTAACGATTATTTTTCTACCGAAATAATCGAGTAATATAATTGAATACTTTTTTCACCTAGAGTAATTGTAATTTGAATAAATTATGTTCTTCGAGTAACATGTACAAGACTGACATAGAGCATAACCTCTCACATTCTATGTGTCTACCCTACCACTCCAACAGAAAATGGTTAGCCTGATAACCGAGCTTAAAAAAATGATTGCTCGTGTGGATTTGATGGCTTAAAGGCGGCACCAATTAAAGCGGTTTCAGATATCGTGTGTAAAATAGTATGTCACCTAACCAATTCGGTGTCATCTACAGGAATCTTTCCTGAAAAAAAAAGACGTTTACAATTCCCTGTAATGCCGAATTAGAGCGCAGCTCTTGAGGAGGAGGAGGGGAGGGTACGGAAAAGATTGTATGCCCCTCCTCCGTAATCTCTCCTCCTCCCCTTCTCCTTTTCTCCCCTCCCCTCCCCCTTTCCTTCTCCTCCCTCCTCCCTTTATCCTCCCCTCCTCCTCCTCCCCCTCCCTCCCTCTTCCATCATGACGTCACTCATGACCCTCGTGACATCGCACGTGAAGGTCGTGACATTCCCGAGTGAAGGTCACGTAAAGGTCATGACCTTCACGTGACCTTCACTGTGAAGGTTCTGACTTTCGTCGTGACTTTCACGAGTGACCTTCGTGACGTCACACGTGACATCACGTGTGACGTCATTATGAAAAAGTCCCATAATGCAACGCGCGGTTATGCCGACGGCTACACCGCTCGAGCCGGAAATGGGCACCTAAGTGCTGCGCTCTAAAAAAATAACTGCTAGGATCGCAGTTTCGCGTAAGGGTGGTGCTGTTGACAGTACCAGCAACTTGCAGGGTATTTCTGGAAACGAGGGCCAAATCGCTCCTTTTTTGAAATTTTACTCCTAATTTACAACCGGAGTGAAATTGGCCTGTAGTTCGGCAAATTACATTTCGATTCAGTTTTGAAAACCGGCACCACATTGAATACCTTAAAATCATCAGGCAATATTCTCTCCTGAAGCGACTTAGGGTAGATTGCATGGAGGTACTTTGCCACTTCACTAGAACGGCGTTTCAACACTCTAAGGCTTTTAAATCATCAATTTTGTCAAGAAAATTGGCAGTGCTACTTACAGAGAGCTCGACCTACTCATGCTAAACTGCTGACAATCTGCAGGTAGGCAGGTTTTTTAGGAAGAAACACCGTCTTTAAAAATCATTCAATACTGCCGCTTTATTGAACTCATTAGTCTAATAATTTCCATTTATACTGGAAATTGGGGAGCCCTATGTTATCTTTAGTGCACCCGTTCATAAACCACCAAGTCTTCTAATTTCTTTTATTTTTAAAGTCGACAGTTAACTCTTGACAAAACTTTCTTCGACGCTCATTACATTTTGAGTTATAAAGGGTGTCCCAAATTACTTGCACCAAACTTTAAAAAAAAAAGCGCTCTGCGGGAGTGAAGAAAAATGTAAGTTGTTAGCAAACGTCTTACAAAAATGCCAGAGGTTTTCTTTATTTTTTTTTGCGCCTAGTTATTTACGCAATAAGATTTGTTAGTTAACTTTTAAATATTCGTTTAAGGGTCGATCGGTACGAATTAGAAAGTTGAAGAGCGCGTTGAGAAACACCCAATTAAGGTGTTTGCCACATGATGCAATTTGCATGCTGCTTTTTTTCTTTTTAAATTCAAAAATAAATCCCGCAAAACATAAAGAAAGGACCACGTGACAACGCACCCGAGCATTGCGCTTTCAGCGCTCTCAGACGTGCTCTGAAGGAGCGAAGTCCATCGTATCATTGACGCGCTGTCCGAGATAGGGCCTCGTGTTGGTGTAGCGCTTACGCCAACACGAAAGCGTAAGTTATCGCCAGAGTACTTTTGTTTGGCGTTTGTATGGCTTTTTCTTTGACTCGCCACAGAATTTCCGAGGTACAAGACTTGAGCCAAAGATGCCATATGAACCGAAGAACTAGCAGTGAAGCACTTGTTCGGCAATTTAGACCCAGTGTTGCCCCATAAAAACCGAAGATACAGAAGTTAAACTTAACTCTGGCACTTGTTTAGCGATTTGGGGTATAAGTTACCCAAACTCTGGCCAAAAATGTAAGGTTTGGCTTCACCTTCATTTCTGTGGGCTTTATGAGGCCCTCAATTCCCGGACAAAAACTACTTTTTGTCCCAGAAGAGCTGTGCCTTACCTCGGTTTCTGGCAAGGTTTGGAAAACCCTACACTGTGAGAAATGCCCGCCCGTCTACTTGCCCGCAAAACACTCAAAGAGCCAATCTCGGCGATCTAGGAAATCAGCTCAGCGAATGATGAGGCGGAACATCCGTTTGAACCTCAAAATGAAGTCTGCGTTGTGGCATTAAGCAATGCAAATCATCATGCTTGCATTGCATAATGCCACAGCGCAGACTTCATTTTTAGGTCTAAACAGATGTTCCGCCTCATCATTCGCTGAGCTGATTTCATAAATCGAAAAGATAGGATCTTTGAGTGTTTTGAGGTTAAGCAGACGTGCAGGCATTTCTTGGAGTGTATGAAGTGTGAACTAATTTAGATTTTTTTATCATTAAAAATATTTACAGAAAGCTCGAAATTAGCTCTTTATCAATTAAAAATGCAACAGTGTAATTTAGAAGAAAGACTGTTGCGTGCGTTTAAATGAGAGACTGTTTAGGAAATCGTGCGAGTTCAAATTAACATTTTATCAAAAAGCTCAATTTGTTTCGTTTTTTTTTTCTTCTTTTACATATATGTATTTTAGGGTTCGTCTGAACAATAATACTAAGAAGTATATTATTTGGTTGCTAAGGCTCCTATTAAAGCTTGAAGCTTGCCATTCGCGCGCCTTGAATGTCAGTATTGTAAATGGACAGTTAAAACACAAGTTCTAAATTTAACACCCGTTTTATTTTATTGAATGCCTGAAGTAATCGTATTTATTTATTCAGTGCTTGTATTATGCAGTTTTAACTACATCATGAGCATCATACTGACAAACACGGCACCATGATGCACTTACGAACGCATACCTGAGGAAATGTATTGTGTATTGGAGGACATAAAACCAAAATATATACTTTATGGTAAAATGCACTGATATACGGTTATAAAACCTCGCCGTACATAACAATTTACGAGTCAAAATATTATTTAGAAATTTGATTACAAGAAAGATTTCTGAAAGTAATTTATATTAATTTTCATTATCACACTCGCCCTGCTACATACAATACAACATATTAGTACATAAATACAAAGAGCACATGTTTCGATGACTTGGCGAAGACAAAAAGAAAATTTATCCTGAAGGATTTCCGAAACAGTCATTTGTTTAAAGAGAACCTGAAGGGGTTCTTGAAGAAAACGAAGAGGTGAATTTTGGAATATTTTTATCTCGTGAATCTGAATATATATCATGTTCGTTTGTCCTGAAACTAAACGCGAGAAAACACGAAAAACCTCCGACCAGTCGTGACGTCATACCCAGATCTTTGGGCCGCCAAGCGCGTGTCGCTCGTGTGGGCAGCGCGCACAATTGCAAGCTTGCCAGGTGTATACCACCGCCCTCCCCCCCCCCCCCCCCCCACCGACACCAGTCGTGACGTCTTCTTGTGACCTTTTTGAAAAAAAAAAAAAATAGTGTTGTGCGTATGTTTATACAGCCTAGAACTTGGTCTGCCTCAATGGGCAACGAGTCTCCCAGCTGTAGATGAGTAATTTATCCAGTGCAGTACAACCGCTGACCTTTTTGAAAGTAGCAAGAATGAGGGTGCATAGTTTTTTCTTTTTTTTTTTATAGGCGCTGAAGATGCACAAGAGCGGAGATTCCGAAAACTAGATTTGACGCCACGTTTCGGGAAGGAGGAGCTTCAACTGTACTTTGAAAACGATTCATTTGTAGCCTTCGTGCTCCGAATTGAAAAGTAGTCTTGATATTCGTGATCCTTGAGGCCAACTGAAGACGATTTATGTGGTTTTCCTCAAATGCAGAACCGTTTCAGTTTCCCTTTAAATGCTTGTAATACATAGTGATTTTTTAAGATCAATATACCAAATGCAAAGCCCTAATGCTGAGGTTTATGGATTTATTTATATTAATATAAAACCTTAATTAGGTCACACGATAGAGTTTGCTAAACATTGTCAAATATTCAATAAAAATCACAGTTTGAGATTAAAAAAAAAACTTAAATTCAAAACCTTTACAATTATGTAAAGTCAGTAGGCATAATAATGTAATAACCTATATTTCGTGAGTGTCTCAGAAATACCTCAGCCCAGTAGATGGTGTCAGAAAAATAAGAAGGTCAAAGAAACGATCCCCGCAGGCAGAAAATAAGCGAGTTTCCGCCCCAGTTTCAACAATAATTCATATCGTAAAGAAAGGGGGAAGAAATGTCCAATTTGCTATGGGCGTTTTCTTTTTTTTTCATTTAATGAATGTTTTTGAGACATATCTTTTTCCGTCAAAATAAAAAGTTGCTCTTTCTAGCAGTGTGGTGCACAACTCACGTAAAGATTCAGAAAAATCTATCTTAGTGGGACACTGAAAACGATTTGGAAGTTCAGTTTACCGCTTGAAATTTATGTAATGCGTATTCCAGGCAATGTTGGCGAAGTGTTAGCCCGAAGTGGAGCTTGTGCGTCGCACAATTTAATTTAACAGATCCAGTAATAATCACTCCAATACCGACGAACGAGACTGAGAAAAAAAATCTAGCTTCTGAGAGGCGGGGAGCGTGACATTAACTGAGGTTCGTCAGACGATTGGTCGAAGTCAACGACGTTCGCTAGTCTTCGTTTTCAATCGTAAGTTGTTGAACAAAGCGCGTTTTTTGTTTAAATTCAATAATAGCGAAAACTACGCATATTAGTCCAAAAGAATTAGTGCAACAGAAATAAAATGCTATTTCAGTCCACGCACGGACGAACTGGGCGTTGAGTTGAAAAGCGTTTAGTCTGGCAACTTGACAATATTTTCTTTTTCTGACAAGCGAATCACAGATGGTGAATAATTGTGCTTTGTCGTTTTGTTGCGCGATTCTTGGTTCCACGCGTGAATGAAGCTGCCGGAACTGTTCCCGTCTGACGCGCTGCAGGTTCTGGCACTCCTCCGGCTCCGTGTCAAGAAGCTTCTGTCAGAAGTCGCGTGGCACGCCGTGATCTTTCCTGCCCATCAATCCAGCCTTTGAACCAGCGAGACCTTTTTGCACCTGTAATGTACTGAACTGTCGCGCGTGTGCGCGGGCACGAGGATATCGGCAAACGCCCCTCCGTAAACCTAGGCCTTCGTCGCTTCTGCGTCAAGCATCCTTGAGATGGACCATACTTTTATTACGCCCTGGGTTAGCAAAGCTCATTGCGCTTCGAACTACGACCCTCGCGGTGTTCTGTCTCGCTTTATACGATGCAGCAGCACACAGCGATTCTTTTTTCGATATAATGCGGTAGAGCCGCGACGGTAGCGAAAAATGCCGCTTTTGCTCTTGGACAACGACGCTTTCGGCGTTTTGCGACACTGTAGAGGTCCCGAAACGTCAAAAACGCCGTTGTTCAAGAGTGAAAGCGACATTTCTCGCTACCCTCGCGGCGCTACCGCATTAAGCTGAGAAATGACTGTTGCTGTCGCCTGCTCATATCGTCCTTCGTTTGAATCAACATTAGAATATTCTATTTGATCTAATAGCATGGGGTGTGAACGTTCTTAGAAGCTAGAGGATCCACGGACGGACCTGATCGATTCGCCCGCGGATGAGTCCGACGTGTTAATCGGACATTACGAGACCATGGCAACTGCGATGGCTACTCGAAGTGCCGCTTTGAAATGGCGAGCTAGCGGTCGGTGAGATTTTTCGGGTGCCTTCGTAGAGCATCTTCCGTTCTGTAGGCGTCAGGTCACTGAACGGGAGCTTGAATTCGTTTGCGAGCGCGGTGTCGTCGTCCACCTCCGCTCGCAATGCATACAGCGATGGATGATGTCAACAACAAATATAGCCGCCCTCAAAGTGCGCAGCTACAGCTCACCTTGTCAACCACACTAATGATCACTAAACTCTACCGAAACCGGCGCTTTACAATTGACATTATTTCCCTTTCAAGAGAAGTTTTATGACGTCAAAGCAGAAGGGAATTTTTGGTTTCGTCGATTCATCTTGCACAAAATAGTAAGCTTAATAGAATTGTATCAAAAATTTGAAGATTGCTAGGTACCTACGGTGTCGGAAAGCAACCTTGGGAAGCAAAGTTTAAAATCATTCATTGTCTCTTTGAACTGCATGCTCGTGTCCACTGAAATGTGGCACAGATGTATCTTTTTATGATCCGTTTTGTTTAATATAAAACGCGGTGTAATTACCAGCCTGCTTTGTCCGGAGAAAATTAAAATCACCCTTTGTAATCGGAACGCTCAGCAAGTGAATGCTAGCTCTGATGTTGCGCAAGCCAGCAATAGAGCGGTGATTGTTTTACAAATGAGCTGGTCAAGTATACTACCGTCAAACTAGGCGTTACGAAAAAAAAAGAAAAACATTTCGGACGATAAAACGAGACTTTTGTGCGACGTTTCACCGCAAATAAACAAACTGTTTATTTGCGCAGTGCTCCCACCTGGTGTGGGGTAATCGGGCTTGTTTGTAAGCACTGTGTTGGTGTAAAGAGCTAGAGGCCACTAGGAACTGATAAAACTACGGGGTGGAAAGGGTGCTGCGAGGGTGCGTGCCTACTCCGATATGCACACAGTAGTTTGATCAGTTCCCACTTTCCTCTAGGTTGCGCAGCCTGTGCCGAAAGCCACGCGCTCTATTGTTCGTATTTCAATGTATCTTGATAGTACATCGTCGAGTCTAGCCCTAAACAAGATCGTACAAGGGCGGAGAACACACCAAACGTACGGCTCAGTTTCACGCTCAACCATGGAAACAGTCCTCAGAAACGCAATAGAGCGGATATCGTGCTGCGCGACAAAAATGGCTTCGGGACAAAAGAATAAATAAACAGCGAATTTCGCGGTAATTGGAGGCCAACGAAAACAATGTTGTTACCTAAATATTCGAAGCGACCTCGAATGACTGTCGCGAGTGGCCCCAGTAGATGTAGGCGGGGAAACCCTTTCCCGAACTGGGCATTAAGTTGCTCCGTTTTACGTAAGAATTCTTGGTGACATCACAGTCGTTCTTTTGCACCGGCTACGCGACACACCACACACGTCAGCCGAGGTAAACAAAGACGAGAAGGATTTGCTGGTCACCACTGTTAAGAGCTTGGAAAAACTGAAATGTTCCAGGAACACCGTCGGGCACTGCCTGAAAGCGCACAGAGGGTCTCGCAAGTCCAGCGTCTATGCCTCGTTTCAGCTTAAGTGCAGACGCAACCGACGCTACAAGCTAATGGGTCCAATCAAGCGGCGTCAAAAGCGCAAGTCACTAGGCATTTTCTGTTCATAATTAGTTCAGCGGTGATAGAACACTCGCAGAAACATGACGAGCACCGTGATGGTGCCCTTTTGAAGCTGTCTGGTTGGTCCCATCAGCTCGTAGCGTGGGCTGATTCTGGACGTAAGGTGGAACGAAGTTCACAACGGAAACGCTTTCCCACCAAAACGACGAGGCATACGCCTACTGCGCAACAAACAAAGACACAATGCTAGAAGAAAAAAGAAGGTAAAAAATGAGACGTTTACAAATCTCTGAAACGCGAAATTAGAGCGCAGCTCTTGAGGAGGAAGAGGGAAGGCTACGGAGAGGAGGATGTGCCCCTCCTCCCCTTCTACACCTCCTACTCCGCTCCTCCCCTTTCCTCCTCCTCCTGCGTACCCTCCCCTCCTCCTCCTCTATACTCTCCCCTCCTCGAACAGTTTCCCCGCTAAATTTAGCTAAAAAATTAACGCCCCGTGACCTCAACAGCAATTGAATCCCCGCTAAATTTAGCGGGGACTTTAATAGCTGTTGAGGTCACGTGACGTCAATTTTCCCGCTAAATCTAGAGGAGAAACTGAAGTTGTTCATAGGTGACGTGACACCAAGTCATGTGACGTCATTTTTCCCGCTAAATTTAGCGGGGGATCAAATTGGTGTGGAGGTCACGCGACGTCAATTTTGCCACTAAATTTAGTGCGGTTACGCCGACGCCGACGGCGACGCCGACAGTGACGTCCACGCCGCGAAACCCGGAAACGGGCGCCCAAAAGTTGCGCTCTAAAAAAAAAAAAAAAAAAAAGAAAAACTAGGATCACTTTGGTGTGGCGGTTTAGGCAGTGCCCATCCGTTCGGATATATTGTACAATGCGTGATGACGAAAAGTGGCGCGTGAGTGCTCGCGAGAATCTAAGTATGACCTTCGCTGTCGGCATGTTGTCAATCACGCCCCCCCCCCCCCCCCGTATTTTCCATAAAAAATTACCGTGTTTCTTTGAATTGCTTTCACGGATGGGCTAAAAAAAATCATGCGTATTCTTCATCACGCACTCCTTAAATCGTCAGTCAGGTCGCGGTGAAGTGCCTTTCACGCTTAAGACTGGTGGTCAGCGCGATGCTAAGCTTGAACATATTAAATACGATACCATTTCTGAGCGAACCCTGCGCGCTTTTGTGTCCGTCCTTCAGGTTGTCAACAACGAAGCAGGTGGCACTCCAATGTTGTATACCTATACTTCTGTTATGCGTACAGGGGTAATGCTCCCAAAGAGTGTGATGTGATATATTTGCTTCTGAATGGCAAATACAGTTACCGAGGGTCTTATTATGTTTATACACTTATTATGTTCGTATGGATTTAGTAATAAATTAACATTTGAATTGCAGTAATGCTACAACAAAAGGCGTTGGTTGGTCGTGAGAAGGAGACAGATCAGAAACTGATGTGAATTGATTTTAAGTTGAACATAAGACTTCATGAACGTAGAAGAAACATATTTCTAGAATTTTCACAGCAGTTCTAAAGAATTCAATAATAACAAAGAAAAAAGTTCTCACCATACAAGACTGAGCAAAATGCTATCGCATATTAACGACAATCGGCACAGCGATTTCGGCAACAACGGGCATGCAGCCCGACCTTCTTGTGAACGGAACCCATGCTCTTTCCCGCAACGCCCAAGAAAAAGAAACCCTTGCGCTTTAGAAAAAGGAAATAACAATGCGCCGAAAACGTTCCTGTTCCAGATTGAATCTGTGCCGAGTTCCGGAGCGCTTGAACGGCGTTCGCAGCGTTGCAGCGCAGATGGCGTTTCTTATTTCCAAGGTTATCTTTGACTCGCCGTTCGCTAGACTCCTTTCGTAAATCTCAACGACTTGCGTCCATGGGCTTCGCAGAAAAGTAAAAGGGCGGGCTATGTTTTTACAACGGCAGTACTGTATTCATGAGAATACGGTCGCTTCGCACTTTGCCGAAGCGTGCTTGAACGAATTCCACAGTCAATAGACGTTTTTGTTGACTCTCGTACCCAGCCACGTGGTTCACGTATAGGGCGGCGAGAATATAATGACCCGTTTCAACCTAACAAAAAAAGAAGAAAAAATAAAACAAATTATACACCTAGGTTAAACAAAAGCAGAACCAGTGATATTTACACTTGAAACGTTAGTACCTTCCAAAGACTGTCGTTCAATATGGCGACGGCCGCGTAAAGAAATCGCAGTTATAGCATTTGGTAGCAAAAAAGGTCTCAGCGCACTCTCCGAAAGGCTTGCATGCACTGCCTTGCCACGTAATCGGGGCGCCAACCATTGGACTTCATTCAGTCAGCTCAGCGGTGACTTTAGCTCAGCGGAGGCTGAACGGCGCCGCATTCCAATGTCCAGGGCGTAATGCAGCCTCGATGATAAACAAATACCAGCTCTTTTGACAGAGCTTGGCCATTGGGCAATAGTACAGCTTGCCCTGTTCAGTGGCCAAGCCGATTGAGATTATAAAATAACTACCGATGTTCCACAGACATCAAAGGGCCGTGTTACGCAGGCCTTTCCGAGAGCGCATGCACGTGGTTAAAAAAGACTGTTTTTGCCTTGCATCGCTGCAGAGTACGTTGAAATGCTTGTCTTCAATGAAAGCTTGCTTACCTATCCATATAGCCAAACATCATTCTCTCCCCTCCAGCGCTTCCTCGGCACGTCGAGCACGTTTAAAGTCGGCACGTCGGTTCATCTGTTCGCTTATCTCCTCTTCAGTCTGCTCCTTCCTCTCGGGAAGCACTGCGGTGGCAGATGCAGTGAACGGCCTCGTCCCGCAACCCGCGCGATGAGTAGTGGATAGCTGCTTATCTACCGCACTCTCCTGAATCCCGCGCATGCACGTGGTAAGGAGAGGAGGAGGCACATATGCGCCTCGTTATGTCGGTATTATTTAGGGGTGGACGAATAGGGGTTCCAATCCGATAGGGCGGTGCAATTTATAGTCTTCAGAGTGCTACAGGAACCCACGACATGCCAACTGGGTTGCTTTGCAGTGTTGGAACTAGGGATGTCGTTGCGTCATTGCCACTATCTGTACACCCATATTATTACTTCCATTGCTCGAGTGTCTCTTAAAGGCCGACATACAGAATCGTCTTTTGCCGGGCAGTAGACCTGATACCATGCAACTTCCTTGTCTCCATTGTCTTTCGAACCCTTCTCTCCTCCTCTCTCCACAATAGCGGGTCTCTGAGCTACTCCTCGCAGCAAAGAGGACGCCCTCTCTCTTTTTTGAACAGAGAGGGGGAATCGAGGGAGACTTTTCTCCTTTCTGGCTGTTAGTCGGCCTTTAAATCCCGAACATATGGGGCGTCTTTTCACGCGCCTCGCCCGCGTCAGCGTCGGCGCGCGTCGCTCGAGGCCACTCGCAATAATGCGACGCGCGGGCCGACGCCGAGGTCCGGCCGTGACACATATCGACACGGAGCAATGCGCACCGACGAGAGGAGACGCTGACGCGGGTGAAGCGCGTGCAAACGTCCCATGTGGTTAGGCCTTTATCTCAATGGCGTCTCACTGCCCAGTCAGGGTGCATGGCACTTGTCTGCAGAAGCGGCTGCGCCGACGAGCGTTGCCGCTTCTTTTCGTCTGGCTGTCACGGAATAACACTGCCCGAAACCCGGGTTTCCCATCGTCCGTTAATTCTCCGGAACGTAACAACCTCACTCTCCCCCGTATGCCTTTCGATGTGACGACTGGAATTCGGATAAAGGGAGGGGAGGGGGGGGGGGGGGGGGTGTTAAATAAATGCTACCGAGTCCTAGCGATCGACCATGTTGCCGTCGTCTAGTTCAGTGCAAGAGAATGCTCTCCCGGGAGGCATCTGCGATTCACGCGTTTTGTTCTCCAGTGCGTCGTGGGACGGGCTCGGTCACCGTAAGCAGCAAGCGATCGACCGGTGGGCAGAGGGTACACGTTTATTATGAAATTACACGAGCACCTCCCTCTTGCGGTTGGCCGTTGTAGTTGGAGCATCGGTGCCGCCGGCAGATGCTTTGGCAGTCCGGTCACCGTGCACGGCCGCCGCGCGCCTCCCCAGCCGCCCGCGTGCGCGGGGGAGGCACGCAGCGCGGCACACTCTGGGAGCCGGATGATGAGCTGCGTCGCTGGGGCGCCTAACACTACTATGTACAGGGTCCTCTGTCCACACTTCACCGACGGGTTTGGAACTATTCACAGGGGCCACGGCGACCGTAAAAAAAGGCTGCAATGTCACAGGCTGTACAAGGGCCCTCCGGGCCACACGCCGACCACGCGGCCGGCCCTTGCGCGGGCACGCGCAGAGTCCTCGCGGCAGAAGGCGCTGGGCCGCCGGCGCCTCATCCGCGGCGTCACTTGCCGCCGGACGTGACGATGGAGCCCCCGTACGACTGGCCGTTGCACGTGGGCAGGGCGAACGGGTTCATGGCCGCGAAGTGGGACGGCACGATGCCGCCCATGCCTGCGGGGAGAGAAGCCAGGGGTCAAGGCCCGCAGCCAGGGGGGCACCGGCCGCCCACGCAATCGACCAACACTCGGCGAGCAACCGACAGAGCGATGCCTTTTGCCGATGGGGCCATCGGTTTCGAAGGAATTTTCACACACAGTTGCGGTACCTGTCTAAAGAGAAGAATGTCGACCCGAAATGGTTATCGGTTCGAGTCGGGTCGGGTCAGGTCGGTTCGTTTCGCTTCGGTTTGGTTCGGTTCGGGTTCGGGTTCACAGCTTTCAGTTCAGTTCCGGTTAAGCTGCGGAGACAAAAATAACGGTCGGAAGCGGTTCAGAGTGGTTCGAACCGTTTCGAACCGGTTTGAGCCGCTGAACTTTGGATATATTTTCCGAATTGTTTTGACAATACGCGCCGCTTTCGCCGTGACGAGTAGTTTTCTATCGTTGTACAATCCAGTTTCATTTTCAAGTAACAAAAACAAGAAATCGAGTTAGTTTATTTAGACGCAGCAGTGTAAAACAACTAGGTTAAGATTAAAAAAAAAAGTCACGTTTGTGCGACCATACTTCAAGTTGTTTACCTCAGTCACATGGTTTAACTGAATACAAAGATTGTCACAAAATAAGACTACTCAGCTAAAATACCAGTTATTGCAACAATCTACTGTCGCAGTCTTAAAATATAAATTTTACTTGTGCTCTTAATAGAAAGGATTTATGCGGTGCATAAAATCGCGGAATGCGATCGTTGCCATATGCATCGTGAAGCATATTTCACGACATATGTTCTACAATATATAACGGCGCAAGTTAAAGCCATTATTACTTCTTGAATGTCAAGAAAGTCTTGGGACAAGTCAAGTTGGGACGTCGCGTGACGTCAGGTCACATGACGTCATTGTGTCCCGTGACACTAAGCTGCGTGACGTCATGCCACTTGACACTATGAATTAACACCGTGACGTCACGTGACCGCGTCGCATGTTATCACATAACACGTGACGTCACGTGAGTATTCAGAGTGCCAATAATAATACCCCGTAAAATTCCACTATTTCTCGTACACTGCACTTCTGCATGTTAAGATTTGATCGATAGCTCGAAACACAGCTGCTAATTATTGGTATTCTCAAATATTGATATTAATAAAAAGGAGAGAAGAAAAGAAAAAGATTGGTCTGAACCGTTTTGAACAGGTTATCGACAATATCTTTTTCCGGTGCAGTTCCGCTTCAGGTTTAAGATGGCTGCTACGATTTAGGTTCGGTTCAGTTTCGGTTCCGGTTTTCGGTTCTGTTCGCTTCTGATTTGATACTTTGGCCTGTCCTTTAAAATTAGCACTCGGGAATTTTACACCTTTCACCCTTATTTCGTCCCCTGGCCGCCCTACACCATAACAACAGTTTGTCCACACATTGGAGAAAGAAAAGGTGGCTTCTCCAACAGCAGCCTATTTCACAATTAGAAAGAGTGTACTATCGTATTAAGAGACTACACCACGAACTCTTTAAAGAAAAACTAAAGAGCTCCTCAAAAAAAGAGAAACAAGCTAGAGGTGAATTTTGGCGTATTTTTATCTCGTGAATCTGAATATCACGTTCGTTTTCTCCGAAGATGTAACAAAATGCTAGAGAACACGAAAAACTTCCAACCAGTCGTGACGACGCCCTAGAACCTTTAAGCCGTCAAGCGCGTGTCGCTGTTGTGGTCAGCGCAAGCTTGTCAGGTATACACCGTTCCAATGTTTACCACATTCCGAGGCCAGCGTGGGCGAATCACAGCCGAGCCCGCGCATGGTCATTGCTTCGGAAAGCGAGCGAAACACGCGGCGTACGCACGAGCTCTGTAAATGGCACCAACTAGAAGCCCGTTTCTGGAATGGTCTATAGACCTTTCCAGAAAACTGCTCCTGTCCAGTTCCATTTTAAATGTTCGTGCGTATGGCGCGTGATTTGCTCGCTTACCAAAGGGGCGAACATGCGTGTGCTGGGCTGAGGAAGATCGCACGCTGGGCTATGGACTTGTAAATATAGGAATGGTGTATATTCCCCCGCACTGACACCAGTTGTGACGTCTTTTTCTGACGTTTTTTGAAAAAAAAAGGAAGAGTTCGCGTGCGTATATTTTTGATAGGTTCTGAAGATGCGGAAGAGCATAGATTCCGAAAACTCCTGATATGGCGTCACGCTCTGGGAAGGAAGGGGCCATCAGAGGTACTTCGAAAATAACTTTGTGCAGCATCCATGCCCCAAATTTAATTTTAAAAAAAATAATCTCGATATTTGTGATCCTGAAGGCCAAATGATGACGATCTACGTGTTTTTCCTGAAGTACAAAATCGCTCCAGTTTCCCTTTAATCATAAAATAGGGCACTGTTGCAGGGACCACTCTCCCGTTTGTGAAGGGTGTAAGACGGGGGTGGAGAAGGATGCTGCTGTGGTGCACTGCGGCGAAGGGGCCTTACCCCGGCTTCAAACAGAGCTTATCGGAGCTTGTTTGGCGACTAATTCGAATAATTATTGCTTTGCCAATGCTTCTGACTCGGAGATACATCCCTTGATCTTCGAGATATTATGCGCCCTGTGAAATATTGACCAGAACAAACCACGATACTTGTAACATGCATAATGGCGGAGATAGTCCCCTGCGAATTAGTATGGTTCAATTGTCGAGTACATAAGGTGGTGGAGCAGTCAGCGATAATTAGATATTGGGCGTGCTTATCTCATCTGTATTTATGGTTTCTGCGCATGCCTCAATGTATATGGAGCGTGTTACATTAAAACTCATTGAGCGAAAAGAACAACCCCAAAATGATGCTAAGATCGCCTTAACGCTATTTTAGCGCGTTCGTCACCATCCGAAGAGGGTGTTGGTCCGGGACAAGCTAATGTATGACCTTAAGAGTGTAAAAAGGTTTGGTGTGTAGTGTGCACAACCAGGAACATAGTTGCCACTCATAATTGTTGATGGGATTATGTTTCACGCACGGCCTACGTTATACGTCGCGGTGTCCAGTGCGAATCTCCTTGCGCTCTTGAAAGCATTGCAACCTGGAAGGTTGTCAAACTAGGCTCGAGTCTAATGGCATCTTGTTATGATAACTTCTACCGAGAGAAAAAAAAAGGACCCAAGTTATATAACTTACATTTTTCAACTGGGACTTAATAAACGAAGAGTGATATCACTAAGGCGATCGTGAATTGAGCTTGATATCAACTGTATGCAGCATTCCCATACTTGATTTCTTCGCCATCCAAGACAGAAGCGAAAAAGCGTAGCAGCGGCCAATGATCGGTTTGTACGCTAGAGCATAAATGGCCTCACAGTCGGTCCCGTATTTCACTCCGCACAACACAGAACCTTTCCGAACCAGCACACTAGGCGACAACGGCCAGACCAGTGCCACCCGAACGCGCGCCGAAGGCACCGCGAGAGGGGGCCGCTCTCTGATGCCTGCACCTGCGGCCGGAGCGCGAGGGTACACGTGTTCATGCAATCGCGGACCGTGCACCTCCGCGCGCCAGCTGTCGAGGCATTCCATCCGGGACTCTCAACAAAACGCGTCATGGGCAAACTGCCCGAGACCATTGCCAGCTACGCGAGAGCGGTCCCCACACGGCCCCCGCGGGACGCGTCGGGCGACCTCGGAGCTTCCTGCATATGCTTACAACGGGATGCGCGATCTCGGACTAGACTCTAGAACAAAAAAAGCCTTGCAGTTGTCCTGCCTACAAGAAGAAATTGCTGCTTCTTATCTTTTGTCTTAACCTGGATCGCTCCGTCTTGTTTTGTCTTAACCGCCTGGACAACACTGAATGCTCTGGAAGTCAGCTGATAGCTGTAGGAAGTGCTCCCGCACCAGTGCAGTTCGAAGAGCCAACAAGTGTTCAAAAGCTACATGATCGCGCTTGTAGCATTCACTGTGGTTTTGGGTTGGGGTATAACGAAGCTTAGCGTGTTAACAAAACTCTTTGTGGAAAGATGCTTTATGCCGCAGTCTCACTTAAGGGACAAACAGCCACAACCGACATCGACCAACATCAAGCACATACAGCATGCACTGGACGCAACGTTATTAGACTACCTCAGTTGTGGAACTCCCGCGGAGGGGGTACCTCTCCGCGGGAGTTCCACAACTGAGGTCACTCCAAAATTATAGCGAGTCGAACGACGGGAGGCGAGCCGTGCGGGGAGAGGGGGGAAGGGGGGGGGGGGGGGTTACTGCTCTTGCAAGCAGCGTCAATGGGTAGTTCTGTAACTGAGTTAATCTACACATAGCCTGCAAGCGTCACCATTGCTGGGTACTGACGGCAATTTCTACTTCCTGGTTTCTTGGAACAACAACTTTCGCGGCGTGAAACTAACAGGGCGAACCGAACGCTCGCGGCGCATAAAATACTGGTATGGCCGCGAGTGACGTCTCATGCAAGCCATGTATGCTCCGTTCACCCTTAAGCTGACTAGAAGCTCCGCCTTCAGCGCGAGCTCGGTGGTTTCCGCAGTGCTTTGGTTGCGCGTGCCTGCGCGTTCACAGTTGTGTTAGCAAGGGCAGAAAGCTCGCGCTGAAGGTGGAGCTTCTAGTCTCAGCTTAAGGGCGTACGGAGTATAGTAACGTTGCCTGGATGTATTTTTGGTAGGCTTACAATCTCTCGGTCTTCGTGAAGTTAGTACGAGTGATTTCAAGCCTGCCAAACCTGCCATGCATGCAGCACAAGCTTGATGTTGGTCGGCGGGGGTTGTGGCTGTTTGTCGCTCAAATTGGACAAAGGAGTCACTGAACGACATCCCCGCCATTCTCAAGCTATGAACGACTATTGTGCGCCTAACCTAGGCTACTAGAAAGGTGGATGTGACTGAGCGCGGCGCACCGTGCCATTAGTGCCACGAGAGGGTGCCAGAAAAAAACGTCGTACTCGAAATTCACGCGTAGCGGGGAAACGACATAGGGAGCCTGGCAGATTTGGTCGGCGTCATGCTTTGAATGGCGTTTGGTTGATATCCCTGGCAGGACACAGCGCCACATTCCACAGCGCTCATTTTTCTATTCGCTGCGATAGTGCACCTGGAAAGGAACAACTTGGGGACTTCATGCAGGGTTGGAGCCGAATTTAACAAAACCTCGGCTGCTAATTTGAGGCAGCCCCAAGTTTGTTTAGACGTTCTCCCGTGCAGGCTAGGACTAACTCCGCGTTTCGTGATAGTGCACCCTCTCGCGATCCAATGAGACGGCTGCAAGCTCCAGTCCCTGCGGCCGAGCAGGCTCCGGCCGGACCCGAAGCGACCGAGTGAGAGCTACGCGAACGCGAGCTGGCAGCAAGCGACACGAACCATTGAAGAGTCCCGGGGAAGAAGGCACGGCCCCGGCGACACTGGCGTACGTGGCGTTCGCGGCGGCGCCGCCGGCGTACGGCCCCACAGTGGCGCCGTTGCTGCTGTGCGGCGTGGAGGCGTTCGAGCCGTAGCCCCGCGGGGACACGCTGCTGCTCTGTGAGCGGCCATACTCTGCAAGCAGCAGGGAGCCCCGTCAGCCCGGCACGCGGGCAACGCGACCGCCGCTCCACTCACCGGCGCCGTTCTCCTGCACGTTGACGGCCAGCTGACCCGCGGCAGCGTACGCGTTGAAGCCGGCCGAGCCGCTATTGAGCACCGGAGACCGCGGACCCTGCAACGCCAGCTGGTTCTGCCGAGGCATACTGTACAAGGCCTCGGCGAGGTCCGCCGCCCGCTTCAGGATGATCTCCTGCGTGGGTTGGGAATCTCTCGTCAACGTCCAATGGGCAGGGAAGGCGCCCGAACGTACCTTGGGTAATTTCTCCGGGTCGCCCGGGTGCCGGGGAATCAGCTTGGCCAATCTCTGGAACCCGTAGTCGATCGTCGGCTCGTTCAGGGCTGCGTGCAATGGGCTGGGGTCAGGAGATTTCGAGCCCCGGACTCGAGCCGCGAGCCGCGCAGTACGGTTGGACGATTAAAAAAGAACCCAGACATGTTATGCGGGAACGAATCTTTCACTTTCATCGCAGCAGTGGCAGTAAGAAGACCTAACAGCCTGTGTCATTTCTAGCAACAAATAAACCGACCTCGGTAAGCGTTCCACACACGTGTGACGCCGCCATAACTTTAGATCAGGAGAAACACTGTTTTATTTCTTCTCGACAGGCGCCAGTTCACGAGACAGTTCGTGCCGTGTTATGACCTGCAGTGGGGTCGTGCGTGCAGAAAGACTAAAGTTTCCAGGATGCATGTTGGTAGCGGCGGTGTAAAGAAACTGGCTGGTAAGATCGGTCTATAGCAAGTATAACATTGAAAGCCTGAATGACATGAAAAGTCAAATTACAAATCCCGCAAAGAACTAACCCGCCAGAACGTGAGCAGAGAGGGACACCAATAGCACAAACAAGCGAGCGCCGTCTTTTTCCTCTTTTTTATATTACAACCTAAAGGGTCCATGCAAATATTTTCCTACTTTGCGCAAATACCGCTTAAAACGACTCCCTGACGTTAATGACTTGTGAAACACGCGTTGGTTTTTCACCACACGCAATAGAAGTCGCTGAAAAAATTATAGAAAAATGAGCAGCGTTCACTCTCTGAACAGACCAATGTCTCCAGCCAGTTTGACTACGCCACCGCTGCCGCAATGCATCGAAGGTAGTCTTTCTGCACGTCCAATAACCTTACTGGAGCTCTGCGCTTGTGGAGCACAAGACGGCACGAGCCCTCGCACGCACGGCTGTCTGCCTCTCGTGAACTAAAGTTATGACGGCGTCACGCATGCGCCGAACACTTAGTGAGATTGGTCTACTCGCCGCCAGAACAAGCGGCAACGTGACCTGGACTAAATCATATTCACTGGCGGCCATAGCTGTGTGCGCGACTGCTGAGCGCGTGCTGACGGCGAGTTTCCACAGTTCTTTTGCAACGTGTATTTCGCACCATGAAGATTGCCGGTCTTAGAAGTTTTTAATGTGAGTTCGTTCTAAGCATACGCTCTAAACAACGCCCTCAAATATGGCGTCCAGTAAATAGACCTTTCTAAAAAAGGGCTCCTGACCGCTTCCATTTTCAGTGTTCGTACGTATAGTGCGTGATTTGCTCGCTTTCCGAAGCGACGGAAATGCGCGTGCTGGGCTGAGGAGATCGCACGCTGGGCTGACGATTGGAATGGTGTAGACTACCTATAATGCCACCAATGTTGATCATAGCCACGCGCTGGGGTTGGCAAAGCACAGGACACGCGCTGCGTTCCAGACATTGTTATGCCCGAGTCGCACTAGAGCGACAAACAGAAACAAATAACAGCGGCAAGCTTCAAACCAGATTCATTTGCGATTTGATAGGCTTTGTAGAATATAGGCTTTGCCCAAACACGAACATGATGCACGCGAGGGTATCTTTGACAGGCTTGCAATCACTCGTACTTACTTCACGAACACCGAACGACTAAACGCCTCCCAAAGGTACCATAGTGAGCATGCTGCATGTGTTGGAGGCTTGTCCGCGCCGGTTGCTTTTGTTTGTCGCTCTAGTGGGACTCGGGCATTTTGGTTCGGCTATCGTCGTCATTGCAACGATTCGACACGGGCCACTGCCCGAATGCTTGTCGAGCTATTGATTATCACGAACACAGATCGAATGCTCACGCAATGCTCGGGTCCAATCTATGAGCCACATTCAAATATCGTCATTGGGGTGTACTGCGATCCCCACGTTACGTCATCAAAATTTGCGAAGGAGAGATTGAAAGAAAGCGCTATACTCTGCTTCACCTTGTGTTGTACCGCAGGAAAGGCTACAAGCGCGAGCTCCTTGCTCTATGGCACACCTCGGCGGCACAAGCTCTCGTGCACTAAGAGCAGCTGCCAACGCTATGAGCTTGCGCTTCTAGCCTTCGATGCGGCACAACATAAGGTGAAATGGGGTATAGAGTTTGTCATTAAAGCTACACCGCGACAGAAAAAGACACGAAAAGCTTCGACCAGTGGTGACATCATAAGAGGACCTTTCGGCCGCCAAGCGCGTGTCGCTCGAGGGTCGCGCGTGCAATCGCAAGCTTGCCAGGTATACCCCGCACTGGCACCAGTCATGACGTTCTTCTCTTCCCTTTTTAAGAATATAGCAAGAGCGCGCGTGCATAGCTTTGATAGGCGCTGAAGATGCGCGAGAGCGGAGATTCCCAAAACTCCTTTTGTGACGTCACGCTCCGAGGAGGAGGGCCTTGAGCGGTACTTCGAAAATAATTTTTTGCCGCTTCGAGGTCGTGAAGGTAAAATGAAGACGATTTTAGTGTGTTTCCTCAAATATAAAACTGCTTCGGCTAGATATTATTCCATGGTACTCTCGTCCAACGCAGAGTTATCTTCCTTTCCGTTATTTTTGAGTTTTGTATGCCGTTGTTGTACAGATGAGAGGCCTCGTCAAGGTTGAGATCTTCACGTCTTGTCTGTATATAGTGTGTACAATAACACTGCTTTGATATGAAATAAAGTGAAGGATAATAACGATCTAAAGCGACAGCTCCACCAGTTGTGCGTTGCCACCAGAAACCTGATCGATTGGATCATCACTTATTGTTTAAAATATCATTTTGTCTGACACTTTCAGGAGGTTGGTGCAGCCGGTTGCCAAAGTGCGAATAAATCACTCGAAGAAACCCGAAGAAATTGCAAAGAATAGCCTCTTTGTCTGTCTGTGGTGAAGTCTCGGCGAGTGTTTCGCGGAGAACATGGCGGCCCAATCGGTCACTGTTGGAGAGGGTGGGGTGAAGTAGCCTGCCACGACAGCACTCCATCCAGGTTTCCTTCCACGTGGTCAAGTGGATTCAACCTTTTTAGATTCTAAGTGCAAGGTTGCGGCTCGGTCATCAATCGCGTCAGCCCCCTTGAAGAAGCCCTTGAAGAAGCCCGTGGAACCTCATTTTGCCATTACCGGAGCGGCAAATCGATCATCGTTGGGAGCCTTCACTGTCGCACTGGTCACTTCCGACAATCCCCCATTCATCTTGGGAAGCGGTCGACTCCGCGTAACGTCGCGGCGGCTGTGGTCTCGCTATGAACTGCGCCGCGTCTTCCTCTAACATCCTTAACTTTCGCACTGAAAAGGCCACGGGTGGGAATTTTCTGTCTCGTTTTACCGAGCTTCTTTTCTTTCTTTGCCGCACCGTTCGAGTAACAGATATTTGGGCTGCCAATGATCAAATTGAACACCCATATATTTTGCTGTCGCTTTCGCCTAGGACAGTGTTCTGAATAATAAGCTGAATTCCCCCCAGCGGATCGCAACACAACCAGCTAAGCCTTCTCTGTTAATTAATGGAGATGGAATTTGCCATAAGACGGCGAAAATTCGCGCCTTGTATAGCACCTGCTATTATTTTTTCTCAAGAAAGATGTTAAATCTATGAAAAAGTCGTGAAAAAAAGAAAGAAAGAAAAGAGTTTCCTAGTTTTACTTTAACCGCTAAGCATGCTATTTCTCGACGTAATTAAGAAAATGGTGCGTCATTTATTACTATACACATCTAAAAATGTATTGCTGACCATGTGACATTTGTGGCCACTTTAAGCACCAGTTACGCCATATCATGGCCTCCGAGATTCTCAGCGTGCAGAGCTCTCCTCCTGCCCCTCGAAACGCCCATTTGCCCAAAAGGACGAGCGTTATTGCACAGCTTCTCTAAAGCTTCGCCAGGCGGTGTTCCTTCAGAGGCAGCATCTAATAGACCGATCTCGCCAGCCAGTTTAACTACGTCACCGCTGCCGCAATGCATCGAGGGAACTTTAGTCTTTTTGCACGTGCGACAACCGCACTCTCTGCACGTGTAGAGCACGAGACAGCACGAGCTCTCATGCGCAGCCGTTTGCCTCCCGTGGCTCAAGTGAACTAAAGCTATGGCGGCGTCACGCATAAGTCGAACGCTCAGTAAGATCTATCTATTCCACGGTGGTCTATTCTAAAAGGTTGAGTGTGTGCATACGGCATGGAGCTCGTATTTTGGTTAACACTGCGAAAGCTGGGACGCGCAAGCGCGTTGAGACGCGATTCAAGTGCCGCTCCGCTAGTGCGCTGACTCTGGCAGTGCTTTCTTTTGCTCAGAGCAAGCCGGCCATGATCAGCAGTAAGCAGTAGGAGAGCTTATCGCAGAAAATTCCACTGCGGCAAAAGGACCAAAGCCGTCAAAGCCCGGCCAATAGAAAAGCCCTGCCTATAGCAAAACCATGTCGAGACGGCGTCTCAGGAGCACTTGAGAGACACGCGACAAACGACAGAACGAAGACGATGAGTGCACTTGAACAAACAAAGGTATCACGAAAGAAATGATGTAATTTTAATGTCCTACGCGAACGACGAGAACAAGGAATCCCCCTTACCTCCTACCCAGTGACGCGATTTGCGAGGGAATAATTAATGAGCATGACGTTTCTCCTGTTTAGTCTCACAAAGCAAATGGCATTTTGTGGTCAGAAACTTCACTGAGAACCGCTATTGACTCGCCTCTAATATTTAATCATAATAGAGAGTTTTAGTAGAACGCTCCGATGACTCCGATAACAATACCCGATACTCCCCCGCCGCCCTTTGCTCATGCATCGAATCGGGGGTAGCGAGGGTATCCGAACGATCTACTAAAACTCCATAATGATTGGACGCGTCGTTCGTCGAAACACAACCAGGTGTGCGGTCATTATACACCTTTCCCAATTTTAAAAATATAACGCTCGGATTTCACCTTATCGCTTTCTTAAAAGAGTAATGTGTGTTGTGGTGAGAAGCAACGTGTATAATTCGGACAAACGAAAGGGTTTTTACTATCCGGATTGCTATCTAAGCTTACCCGACGATTATGATGATGGTAATGATTTCCGGCTGTGGCTTAAAACGCAGCGGTACCTCACGGCGGAAACAGACGGGAGCCATTTTTGTTTTCTCTGTCAGTTTCTGTCGGCGAATGGAACGGCCGAAGGAGAGCTTTGCGAGCCAAGGATCTCGAAGACCATGGTTACATCATGGCGTCCGAGGTTGCCGGCGCGCGTTGCGCTCCTCCGGCCATTGCATATGCCGAGCCACAGCCGCCAATCATTGTCATCATCCTAATCATCGGGCTTACTTGGGTAGCCAAGGTGTAACTTGAACTCGCAGTCGCGCAGGGAACAAGCAGTGTTTGCTAGATGGGACAGTGAACATGAGCTCGTTTTTGCGTTGCGTGCAAGCGGAGAAAAAACGCGTGACAAGCGCATATCAAAGCAGGTGCTCGATTGGCCGATTGGCAGACGCGAACGCTCGTGATTCCATTGATCGATGAGAGGAAAAAAAAGACACGCCATTTTCGGTTTGAAGTCATCTAAAAGGGCGACGAGCACAACGTTTTTCCATCTACGTAATAGACTCGGCCGGAAAATGTAAGTATGAACTTTTGCAAATATACATTATCTTTTTTTTTTTTTTTTACAAATTTGGCATTTGTATGCCTAGAAGTTTTAGGAAGGTTCCTAAGGATCACTTCCAGTCGTTTGCAACTATAAACAAATAAAATGCTAGTGGCTCTTTGACTATTGGTCGCAACGCGGTGCAGAGTGAACGCACACCGCACGAGCTTCCGAGTGATTCTGTCATTGCTGTGAACGAAAGTAATCTAAGTTTAAGGACTAGGCTCTAACCGCCGAATTCAGAAACCTCACTCAAACTAAACTCAAACGGAAGGGCCCCTCCACTTCCTCGAGGAAGGCGCGAGGGCCGGCGCTGGCCAATCGTGAGGACGGATCCGCCGTCGCGATTGGCCAGCGCCGGCCTTCGCGCCTTCCTCGAGGAAGTGGAGGGGCCCTTCAGTTTGAGTGTAGTTTGAGTGAGGTTTCTGAATTCGGTGGTAAGGGTCAGCGTGCACTCAAAACTGCCCAGCATCGCAAACTCGTTGTATTGGTGAGCTAACGGTTACACTTTGTCTACGGATTTTAGTACAGGGTTTTGCAAAGCATGGAGAAGAATGAAAATCAAGATGACTATCCGCGACTCCAGCGACCTATAGGGGGCGCCACCACCAAACAAACATGCGCTGGCTGGGTCCAGTTCGCCTCGCTCGGCCGGGCCGCCTGAACGGGTGGCGCATTCGATTTAACAGATTTTCTTTTGTTTAATGCCCAACTTTATAGGTATTTCAACTGAGACGGTTAAGTGTAGCCGGTGCACATAAACTTGCAGAGCATAGTTTTGTTTTCCCGGTGTTTTCTTTTCTTTTTTTTTTTTTGTTCTTCATGTCAAACTTTCGTTTCGGAAATTTTGTTCAAAACCGAAACTATGGGCTCCTGAGATACGGTAGTAGACTCTAATCAGTTTCTAACATCAAGGAAAGCGGTGATGGCTACAGAATTGTTCCACCAAGAGTAATTTTCAGCTAACTCGCATGCCTCGACTATGCGACTTATCTGCCTGCGAAATCGAGCTTTCGTGCCTATCTGCGTTTAAGAAACAGCTCCAGTAGTCCGCTCGGTCAACAACACAGGCTGTAGGAAAATTACGAAAATTAAGCAAGCGCTTCTTGAGCCAAGGAGCATGTTAACCCGTTGGCACCCCACTAAGCGGCTGATACTCGTATTTCAATCCAGGTTTTAGTAGCAATCGAGAAGTCATTTTGACGTACTATGTCCCACTAAAGCGACATTAGTATATTCTTCGTGTTGAAATATGAGCTTAGTTGACTAGCTATTGGGTGAACTGTTGAATAAAAGTATATTTGACAGACAGAGAGATACTACTTAAACTTAGCCAAATGGTTCTAGCCGGTAGCACGGAGACGAATGCGGACAAACTGAAGAAAATCTTCATCGCAGATTCACGCAGAACCTCTCTGCATTGAACTTGACTTCGAAACCTGAACGGCGAAAATGAGTATTTTTTGTGGCCGGTCAACTTGAGCAATGTAGACGTATATTGCTGCTGGCTCCGACGGGGGTATATATAAAAATTGGAGGCGCGATAGATCATAACGCCGTGACATCTTCTAACTTTGGGAGACGCGTCCCCCACCTTTTGAACGTAGATAATTTCCCTCGTTGGGGATCATATGCAGCGAGCAGATTTTCCTGAATGAAGTAATTGCGAAATCAGCCCTACTCCTTCAGTGTGGTCCAGAGGCTTTTTCGGCGCAAAACAGCCAAGATGAATAGCCAACGCACCGACCGGCGTGGGTGGCTCAAACTTGAAGCTAATTGAACAAAACGAAACACAAACGAAAAGCAACCATCAAACCTTCCCATTCACTTCACTGCAACATTGGTGTTCCCTCCAGTGAAACACCTCGTCTGTCGTCCTCAGTCCACTGTTCTACATCATTATAAAGAAACCACTTATCAGTTACCAAGTAGTCGTCACTTTGAATGTCACTTATCAGTTACCAAGTATTCGTCACTTTGAATGTGATTCAAGACAGACAAGAAATCAAAACGTTTTTCCGTGATTCCTCCCCATCCAAGAAATTGAAAGCACGCGACTGTGTGTTGTGGAGTAAACGGGCTTTCAAACACGTGATGGAAGGAAACAATCTACTTAGGCTTCACCACACTAATGAACACTCAGGCGAACTTAAGAAATATTCGGACCTTCGTCAAATTACATCGTTCGCCACCGCGCCGACAACACGTGTCCGCGAAAGCCACCAGAGACGCGGAGGGGCGCCGAGCCACCTAATCCGGCTGGTTCCCGGTTTTCCCGCTTGGTGACATCCGTTTTGCTGGAGTCGCGAATAATCATAATATGTTTTAAACCGTTACTCAAATCCCATCAGTTTTACTAAGATGATATAAATTAAATCTTTCCGGTAAAACTAACACCAAAAATAAAATAAGGGTCACTACGTAGCCGAGCTAATAAACGGTCATAGCGAGAGAAAAAAAAGAAAAAAAGACTAGTGACAAAAAATGGGACAAAGCAACACAGTCTCAAAAACGGTGTTGAATTGCAAGGAACTGAAAGAATCGCTAGGGGAGGAAGTTAATCACCCCTCTACGGCCATCTCTTGAGACGGTGTTGTCTTGTCCCATCTTTTGTCCCTAGTCTCAAGGCGTTTTTTTTTTTTACTTTGAATAACAAAATTACCTTTACTTTTCCGTTTGCTTCTAATTGGATGTTTTTCATGTGCGTTTATTGTATATAGTTGATTAAAGCAATCATCAACCAGCAAAAATGTACTTAAATCAGACCGGAGACAAGCAAAATGCGGTGCCTTTCTGTGCAAATAGCAGAAGTTAGCTTCGTTTCTACCTTACACTTCGCTCGTCAGTTACGTGATATGGTATGCTATGCTAGCAAATCAGAACGCGAAGGAAATAAAGAAACGCAAGGTAATTGCGTAGGCGCGCACACGCACGCACACTGTCAGGAAGCAAAAGAGATAGAGACAGAGATACAGACATAAGGTAGATCTTGGACCGGCCAGTACATCGTTTTATCTTAAACGAGCTGCCGATTTGTTTGAGACCATATTATCGCCTTGCGCACTTCAAAACCGCCAGAAAAGTATACTGTTAGGCAACTTGCAAACTGTGCTCTAGTAAAAAGGTTACAAATCTACATAGTTAAAGTTTTTTTTTTTTTTTTTCTGCTGTGCACTTTTGGTGTTACCTGGAGGCTCTTAATATTTCGTCTGGAAGCGGTCCCAAGATCAATGGCAACGGTGGCAGAGTGTGCACGAAGCCGACGGAAAATTATTCGACTGAAAGCAGCCGTTTTCACGGGGTGTTTTAATGTAAACTTCAAAGTGCCTGCTGTTTTGATTCGCTAAACTGTAACAGGAAATCGAGCTTTCTCACTAACGAACAAGGGAAAAAAATGCTTTCGTTCTAGTATGATGTGGTTCACATCGATACCATAAAGTTGTCAATTAAACTGTACATTACGATAAAACTAAAATTACATTGGATTTCTTTTTTTTTTTCTAAAAAACATGTTGTTCTCAGTTTTACAAGATTTGTTGTCAACACGTATCTGTTATTTCATGTCTGTTTTGTGTTGTGTTTTTTGTTCGTGTAACCCCCCTAGAATAATGCACCCTAAGCGATGTAGGTACCTGCATAAATAAATAAATAAATAAAGAAATAAAAACCCATTGATAATAAATCTAGCGAAAACGGTCCTGTCATATTTATTTATACAAATACGCAAATACGGAGACATTTAGTCTTCCCGTCAGTGTCTTAATATTAAGATAGTAGACACTTCTAGCACATACTACTATTCGTTTTTTCGCTTTTATTTTCTAAGTAGTTTTAATTTCAAAATTGCCTCAAAGATCGCTTAAAAGAGTAAAAATATTCATATTTTCGTATTTCTGGATTTTATTAAAAATCTCCAGGCCTTCTCAGGGGAAAATACATGGATTGTATGACTTTCATTAGATATTCACAATAAACCGAACGAAAAATAAGCACTCTGGTGCATTCCTAAAAAGCAAGTTTGAGTACCAAGATTGGCCCATTGAGTGACGAGCGGGTGAATCCTCTTTAAAGGGACAGTGACAGGTTTTTATGCTCGCCAAGGTTTTTATTTGTACAGGACATTTGAGAGCACAACTACCCAGAACAGAATTAGCAGCTCGAAATTTGGTTTCTTTCTCATCGAAAATTGGTGATCGAGAACTGGCCGGTTTGGGTCGCGCTCACTCTCTTCTCCGTGGCCAGGTGCCGTTCTCTATGCTTTAGACACAATTATCAAATCTAATCAAAGTCGTGGTTCATCCAAGGCCCACATTCAATATTAAAAATAGAAAAAAAATATGATACAGTTTTTGTGGCTTCTAAGAAGCTGCAAATACGTTTATTAAAAAAAAAAAAAAAAGTTGCACACAGAACTGTAAGCATTCTATGCATTCTCTGCGTAATTCTCAACATGGCGTCGTACCGCGGAAGTCGTGGACTGGACGCTTGAACGAAGCGGACTAAGTGATGGCGGCGGTCGACGGGCGTGGGACCTCTACATGAGAACAGCTTTTCGCGCTAGCAGCGAACTTGTCCAGCGAATTCGAAAGAGAAATGTTTTGCCGATCAAAACAATTAGGCCCGACCACCAAGCTGATACGCACAAAGACGTCGCCGAGCCGTCGCCCCTTCTCCTGGTTGATGACATCGCTCGCCTTACGAACACGAATTGATAAAAGCTTGAAACGTAAACGTCAAGCACGAAGGGCTCGACTTTTACGTTTTACGTGGGACGCGCGCGTTTTTCGTCTGCTTCGCACGTCCGGAAAAACGAAGGAAAAAAAAAAAAAAGAGAGAAATGCACGTTACTTCCAGCAACTCTCTCCTCCTCTACATTTCGTCTTCCTCCCCAGTCCAGTTTCGGTTTCGGTTTCGAGCAGTTGCAATTTTTTACTTTATTAAAAATCTACGTGACGCTGCAGAAAAGTTCTAAATGGGTAGTCTTCTGACACCAAGTTAAATCGCCTGGCAAAACACAAAAATAAACATTTGGGGAGTATCAGTGTCCCTTTGAAGGGATCATGAAGGCAATTTGGAAGTTTTATTTTAACGATATAAATGGGCGTCAGTCAGGTGCACGTCTCAGACACTGTTGGCCAAGTTCTAGCCCAAACAGACGTTTGGGTGCCGCATCAATCAATTAAACAGGCGTGGTAATAATCGCGCCCGGAAAGATGCCTGAGATTATCCGAGACGGCGGCAGAAGCGTGAACTAGTGCACTGCGTGAAGTCGACGCATGACGACAACGGGCCCCTCGTCAAGCGATTGGTCCAAATGAATGACGCGCTCTTCGCGTTGCGGCGGCGTCGGTGAGTCCGGCGGAGAGTCGAGGGAGTCGCCCGCTCTGAGGCGGCGACCGAGGTGTCGTTGGCAAGTCTGGGGAGCCCTCGTAAAGCGCCAATACAGAGTTCGCGTCCTGAGAAGCGTCTCCCGTTCTGTCGGGGTGAGGTCGCCGAACGGGAGCCGAAACTCGTCCGGGAGCGCGGCGTTGTCGCCCATTTTTCCAGTTCACTGACCGCCGTGCACCCTTGCCAACCGCGGGACCGCGCGAGGCGTCAACTAAATCCTACCGAAAACCAACAGTGCTCCTTGACGTCAAATTCGAATGTTTGTTTCGGTTTAGTCGTATAGGCCATCACAAGATGCTTTAAAACAGGTCTTTTCTTAGTCTGTTGTAGGCAAACACGCAAATGTGCAAACGGGCCTTTACGCTCGAGTCTGACTAAAAAACGTTGCGCGTAGTTCAATACAATATAAAGCATATGCAACCCATAGAAGACATATAGAACGCATACCTCGTCATAGATAATTATTATTCGGCCTAAATATTCGTAAGAAGCAAGATTAACCAAGTGGCTCAAACCTGGTTCACACTGTTATAACCGACTACAACCGAATCCAACAAAAATGGGGTTTTAAGCCGCTGACGACCGCAGTCCTGCTGCACGGAACGGTCGTAAGCCGTCATATGAGGCTTTAAAACCGGTTTTGTCGGACCCGGTCGTAGTCGGTTGCAACAGTGCGAACCAGCCTTCAACTGGAATCGAACCACGGACCGGCCGAACCGCAGCCCAACGCCACGAGGATTAGGTCAAAGAGATCGCAAGCAGCTAGACTCACGGGAGCCTGCGGTAGACTCAGAGGGCAGACTTAGGGGTAATCCGTTACAAGTAACGAATTACTTGTAATCTGTTACTTTGTTAAGTAATTTTGAAATTGCCACGTTACTTCTTTGCGGCAGTAATTTGTAATATAATTTCGTCAGGGGAGAGTGAGGAGTAATGGCACGGTGGGAGGAGTGAGGCAGTCAACATATTTCTTCAGTGAATAGTTTCAAGAAGTTGATGAGCTGCTAGATTGATGACGTTGTATCGATACCTTCAACTGTAATGACTATACCTGCATGGCGTGGTGTACACGATTTGAGTTAGTGGTTGCCACTTCGGCAGTCAAAAGTAAGTAGCACACATTCGTTTTGTTCTATTCTTGAACCAAACGGTTTGGCTGACCGCTGTTGTAAATTAGCATTGAAAAGATGTGTTAATCGGTTGCTTTTAACCACCGCTATTTTAGGCTTAACATCTCACCTGTTGCCACAATTGGCAACTTACCGTGTGCAAAGCAGTTTGGGAGGAATGGGACAGCGTTTTAGTACGCCCTTTAGAAAGATTGGTGCTCTGACTGGTAAATCGACACTAAGATTAACCTGTAATAATAGTCAATAATTTAATTTTAGTTTTTATTGGATTTAGGCAGCCAATTATTTGTTTTGTGCAAACTGTTACCGCACTCTTAATCCCCGGTCCAAAACCTCAGAAACTCGGAGGACAAAACACGACTGCGATCGGACTTCATGTCTGATGAAGACTCGTCTGCCTATAATATTCACTTGTACAATTTTTAGCGCAACCTTGCATGTGTCTCATTCCTCCCTGGAGGAGGGTGGAATTGGACACATTTTTGATCTTGCAATTTCTAATTTTCTTTACATTTTTAGAAGAGGTAGGAGAAAGTACTGTTCAGTTGATGTGAAGGGTCTT
The DNA here is from genome assembly GCF_016920785.2 of Ixodes scapularis. Classification (NCBI taxonomy): domain Eukaryota; kingdom Metazoa; phylum Arthropoda; class Arachnida; order Ixodida; family Ixodidae; genus Ixodes; species Ixodes scapularis. Next base: position 64,961,553 of record NW_024609884.1, on the reverse strand, counting down.
CCACGCTACATTTAGGATCATTAAACATGTTTCTATTTGCCCATTAAACTTCAGAAGAAAAGTTATATAGTGAATACTGCCCCACTCCTCCGCACTCCGTCCTAGAAATATTTGCAACAAATTACATTAACTACTCGTTACTTTAATATATATATATATATATATATATATATATATATATATATATATATATATATATATGAACACAATACAGAAACTGGAGCAATATGAGCAGGCAATTCAGCAGCGTAAAGATAGCAAGTTTAACAAAATAGAAAACATCGGGAAGAGAACAACCGAAAAGAAAACACGCTTTTTGTGTGACCGGTCAGTAGAACGACTACAAAAACGTGCAAGGCCTACACAAATATGCGAAAAGCAAAGATCAAGAAGACAGCACCGAGTTAGCTGTGCCTCTTTCCATCGCCGTCTATCGTGTTTTCTTCTCCTGAGCAGGAGAAAGCTCTTCGTGTTTATTTGTTTTTTACTTTTACACCGCTTTAAAGGCCCGTTTCAAAAGATGACTTTCGTAGATCGGTTCCTTACCTCCGAATCTCGCAGCTGAGGTAGACGCTGCTACTGGGCATGCGCACCGCTAGCTTTGTCTGCAGAATTCCAGGGATCATTTGCGTTCGCCTTAAGCTAGTGGTATGGTGGGTATGTTTGCAGCTGTGGCTGCCTTGTCAGCTTACAGGGGAACGGAGTGCACCTACATTCTTTCTCTTAAACGCAATATTTTACTTTTTTACTAGGATTACCTTGATTCGGCCGTATGAGAAATGGAAAGTAGCGTTGCAGAACATTTTTGAAAACATCATAATAGTTTCCATTGCTTTCTTGATAAGCGTACAGGAAAAGTAACGTGAAAGTAATTTGTAACGTAACGAGTAGAGTTATCCCTTACGTTTCAGCGGAAGTAATTTGTAAGGCCTTGTAATTTGTAATTACATTTGAGGCCTTGTAATTTGTAATTGTAATTAATTACATTTTTGAAGTAACGGGCACAAATCTGCTCACGGGAGCCTGCGGTACCTTATAGGAGATCGTCGGCGCGCGCAGCTGACGGTCTCACGACGTTATGGCGGGGATCATATCTAGGATTCCGTGTATTCGAAGTTTATTTCCCATTAAATTGGAGGATGTTTTTCGGAGGTTAAATTTTTCTAAAAAATTCGGAGTTTATCAGAGTTTATTTTTGTTCTATTCCCAATTCTCCAAAAGTCGAAGCAAAAATTTGCAGCATTATCAATTTTTTTTTTCAAAAATAAAAATAAAAAAATTCGACAGGGACACTTAAGATTTCTTACGTGCAGGAATGCAAAGACATTCCTACACGCAGCGCATTCCTACCAGCAGCGCGCCACGTCTTCCTTTTGCAGGCGGCGCTCCGGCGGTGGCATCCAGCTAACGCACTGCGCAGGCGCAGCGCTCCCGCCGGCTCCACGGCTTCCGTGACGATGCCTCTGCGTTGCTGTGCTTTTCTTTGTGTCATATTTCCGAGGCGCGTTCGCTTTGACCTTGAGCGGCCGGCCGGCTTCCGTGACGATGCATCTGATGTGACGCGTCACAGCCAATGGGAATTTAAATACCGTTTCGCTCAGCCAACGGGCATTTAGGTGCCGTTTTTGGCTGCTACAGCAACGGCTACAGACGCCGCCGGCCTCGCTCCATGGGACAGTTAATGCTTTCGCATTAAAATAAATATTCTCCGGATGTAAACGTACGCTAAATTCAAGAAAACGTCCTTTTGTCAATTAATATTTTTTCAGCTGAATTTGGCGTTGGAGGGAGCCATTGTCACTGGCAATACTAATCTGTCCCAAGAGAAAAGTTGCAAACAAGTGTTGCTTTGGTATATGTCGGTACCTTAAAATAAACTCCTGGAGGCAGTCGCTGGGAAGCTCGTTCAGCCCATCCTATCCATTAGCCTACCCCGCCCTGCGGCTGCTCGTGGTGGAGTGGTAAAGGGTTTAATATAGAAGCTTCAACTGCCCACCCATTCTTCCCCATTCTATGAAATCTATATGATTCATAGCTTTCAATGTTACAAAAACACGTCTCCTCCTTCCTCTTAGAAGCGCAAGTGGTATGGCCGAAATTGGAAATCAGAACAGGGGCCTTTTTCACGACCTGAAAGTAAAATGACCTGTTGTTCTGAATGAACCTTGACGAGACAAGCGTTGAGATCCCTTTTGTGAATGTTACCAAGATTTGAAAATTAAACTGGGCTTACATTTTCTCACTGGTCAGACTTAAAATTCCGTCTCTTTTTCCCTTTTCTTCTGGCATTGGTAGTGTACATAGAAATTCGGAGTTTATCGGATAAATCCGAACTGACAAAAATTTTATCAGCGGGTGTTTTTCGCAAAACACAGGATCAAATGCACCGAAGAATAGAGCATCGGAGGTATGACGTCACGACTTCGCAAAGTTGTCCATAGATGGCGCTGCGGGCGCGATGAAACTCTTCCCCTCGAGATTACTTCAGTTACCGCAAGGTAACTGAAGTAATCTCGAGGGTAAGGTAACTTTTAAGGTAACTTGCAAGGCAAGTTACCTTAAAATTCAAGAGCACTAAGAGCTCAAGGCGCTATGCGCACGCTCGGAAGAAGCAGAACCTATGGAAACTCCGCAATAAAACATATACCGGGTGTTTCTCGGAACGCCGGTCAGCTCACTCTTCCGAAAAGTACGCATCGTAGAGAAAATGTTTGATTTCATATTGGTTTCTACCGAAGGCCTATTTAGGAAAGTTAATAACATTCGGAATAATTAGGCAATTAAATGCCCAGGGAGTTTGTGCCGGTGGCACGTAGCTTCTATGACGCCACTCTGTCACGTGAGATCATGACCCCCGTGACATTATGACATTAAGGGACTCCACGACTCACGTGATGTCGCGTGACGTACAGTGTCAAGAGACATTATATCGTCACGTGACGCCATGATGTCATGTGACACCATGACCTCACGTGACAACATGGCGTCACGTAACATCTTGACGTCACGTGACGCGAAGTGGCCCTATAAACGGTTTGCATTTAGAACGCCTTTGGAAAATGCCAGACAGCCAATTTTTATTTTTGTCCTAATGACGTTTTGATTAGTAAATTTAAATGTACAGTGTACTCAACTGTTAAACATAACGCGGTAGCGGTGGCCGGAGAGACTGCATGCGCCATCTACCGGCTCACTCTGGAAGCTTATGCCGCTGTTGTTTTCTGGAGTTACACTCCCAGCTCCGAAACAATCACCGATGCCGTGACTCGGCTATAAAAAAAAATATCGCTTTTTGATTGTTTTTGTTGTTGTTTAAAGAAGGTGGCCTTTATTAGAGAAACTGCAAGATCACCGAGATATGGTAGCCCGACATGGTAAATGCGTAGATGTGTCTAAACAGACTGGAAAAACAACAAAACAAACAAGTAAAAATTTAAAGCGCGGGTGACAAAGAAAGGAACGAGGAGGTCGTGCGATAATTGTATCGGGGACTGGCGACAATCCCAAGAAGAGCCGGCTTATTCTCTGCCGCTTCATTGATTTAATCGCTAGACAGCTCTGCTATCAGTTTCGGCCACTGCTCCCGCGTTATGTTCAACAATTGAGCAGACTGTACGCTTTCAAGTAAAAACTTTCTGGGTACCATCTCAAACCGCTTAATTGGTGCACTTTACACAAACATAAGGCACTTCCAGCGTTTTACGAAGTTGATTGATTGATTGATTCAGGTGAAACGAAGTTTATCCGCCTCGCCTTCCTTGTAAGAGCAATGAAAGTGTGGCGGGAGCCGGCAATATGAAACGCTGTGCTGTTCGAGTGACATCGCAATACACTTTGATTCTTGGCTTCACCTCCATCATGAGAAGAACGCGTAGCAGCACAGGTTAGTTGCGCGCTTTGATCACGTGGAAGCGGAACCGCTGCCCCGGACATTCCACTTACTCTACTCCTGAATAAATTGAAACTTGTCGCGATAATTTTGATAATAGAGAGTTTTAGTAGATCGTGTTTTCGGGTCACGCTGCTTGTAGAGGGAGCTCGCGGTGCCGCTCCGATGCGTGCTCTGAAGCGCGCGCCCGTAGCAGTAGCGGCTCTTTGAAAACGATCTACTAAAACTCTCTAACCGCTCATTCACACTGGAAGCGGATCCGCGTTCGCAAAGCGGTTGCGAACGCGGTTGTATAAAGATCCAGTACAATTGCACGTGTACTCGATGACATCGAATGCGCGTGCAATAGTACTGGATCTTTATACAACCGCGTTCGCAACCACCTTGCGAACGCGGATCCGCTTCCAGTGTGAATGAGCGGTAATACCGGAGAGCATAGTGTGTCGCGTGTGCAACCCATTCGAAACCCCCCAAAAGCCCCCGTAGCCAAGTGTAACAGATCACAAGGCACCCATAACGCACGCACGACACATTCTCTTCTTCCCGGATTTATGAGAATAATCAACGCCAGTATAATTTATGTACAACAGCTCCAGTGAAGGTGGGATGAAAAAAAATTGATTTATAATTGCAATACATTTTGGAAACGTCGCATTTCTGTTGCGTATTTATTGAGAACTACCTGGGGCAAAATAGCGAGAAAGTAGTTTGAAACTTAAAGAGTAAAATAGATAATTACTTTTAACGCACACAAAATAAGTAGCGGTAATCCATTAGATTTAAGGCTGAGTAATACCCTAGCACACAACAAAGTTAGTTAGGATGGGGAGCTGATTTGCCGATCACTTAAGTGCCATTCGGTAGAAGGGAGATCGACTTTGCTGTGTGACAGGCATATAAGTTGTAATATCAGTCAAGTAGATTTCCAAAGTAACAGGTCCAAGTTTGGTTCCGTCACACGGATCATATTTTTAGCAGTCTACAACTAAAAGGCTTGTAGGCTTGATGCGGAAAAGGGGAGGACGAGAGCTTCCCACTAACAAAGAGTATCGATGGTACTTTTTGTATCAAAACCATAGGTCACGGTTATTACAGAGTGGGACAGCGATAGCACGAGTAATACAGGCGTAGTTTACAATAGTAAACTGTTTTATACGAAAATTATCGATACGCTTTTTCAGGTGAAAACAATAAAAAATCGAAAGAAAAAACAATATCACCAAGTTTTCTCAAGGTGTCAGTTAGCACTTGAACGCTAATGCATAATACCCATTTCTGCCACATCAATGACGACCATATCCGAATAGTTTTGTTATCGATGAGCTTGCGTCCAATTGTAATGCGCGTGCTGAGCGCACACTTCATATTCGAGGTGAAGCCCCCCTATTTAATTAATCTCCAATAACTTTAGCCATAACCATCACTGCTCCTCTTGAACTTGTGCATGGGTACGCTGTACACTGCGCGACAGAGTTCGCACGCGCACCACATAATCGGCACTGTTTCGCTGCCGATGCTTTCGAGGAGCATCCATTTTTATCGTCGAGGTTCATGCCTAGGATCAGCACATTCCGTGTCACTACGATAGTTTTGATGGCAACATTTTAGTTGCGAGAGGAAAACAGAAGAAAACTGCTAATCACTGGTTCCCTCTAAACGTTGTCATGCTCCGTACATTTAATTTCTTTTCGTGTTTATCAAAAAAAGAAAAAAAAAAAAAGAAGGGAGTACATCTGTTTTTTTTGTTTTTTTTTTTTCTATTTTACGGATATAAAAACAAAGTATTTTGAGGTTGCAGCTGCAACAGGCGAATCTACACCCCAAGAATAATTAGAGCGATATCTATGTAACCCATGTATGAGCTCTCTTTTGCAGGAAGCTTTACATATGCTTCGGCCGATCCTCTGGTGTCCCGTTTAAGGATTGCTCCCCTTCAATTGAAATGCAGTTCGACTTTGACGTCCAGTGCTTTCGACTGGCTGCAACAGCGGAAGTAGACTGTCTCCCTTACCCCCTCCTTTGTTTTTCGATCAACTCTTCCTTATTTTTTTTTCCTTGTAGGGAGTTACTGGACACGTAAGAGACGACTGGTTACTGTCTCCCGTCGACTCCCGTTTGGTTTTTGCTCTGGCAAGCTCTCGGTGGCCGGGCAGAGATAGGCGGAGCACTCACAGACGTAGACGAACCTTCCTGGCGCGCCTTTGCAAAACTGCTTGGACTTGTAGGACAGCGTGACTTCCACGACGCCCGGGATGTGCCGAGGAGGGGTCTGCACCCGGATCGCATGCGACGTGATCAGCTGCGCCAGAAAAAGAGAGAGACGCGGAGTGTCTACAAACACGTACCACATCATGTATTTGCCACACTGAATTCCCTTTTCTCTGAAGCCGCGGTCATATATCTGCTAAGACAGCATACAAAGGACAGAGTGCAGACACTGCTTCCTTTTCTGATGGTCGCATCGGTCATAACTGTCTGCAGTCATGTTCCAAGCATGTATGAAGCAAGCATGCTCGGAACATGGGTGAGGCGTGTCCGCCGATAATATCTGTCATCATGTCTGCGAAGAGCAAAGATGACTGAGTCGCGTCCGCAGACATAATTCTGTCATCATGACTTCAGCGAACACCCTGTGTCTTCTATAATGTCTGAGCGGTGTGACGGCGGCTTAAGGGTTCATAGCTTACGAAAGAGAGGGTATAGTGCTCGTCCTAATAATCGAACTGTCAGAAGGCTATCTATAAAAGAGATAGTAGAATCGTACCGGAACGAATCCTAAATCGATGAGTAATAGGGATAATATCTCGGATTCTGGGTGATTATTCTCATTTTTTTAATAAAAATAAAATGTTTCACGCGGCACCAAATGTATTCGTAATTTTTTTCAGCATCTTTTTTATTAGTGTTTGTTCCTGTGTAGGTGCAAGCCGTCAACTGGTGTTGTCTCGCTAGTTTTTCTTCGTTTTTTTTCTTAATCTTTTGCCGTGGCAATAGTTTGCACGTATCCGCATGAACCGTGTCTTGAACCAAAACACATGCCAAAGACGGTTTTAAAACCGCTTTTTTTTTCATTCTTAATTACTTTTAATCGCCCATATTTTCTACAGCATACGGATTATTTTTTGTTTAAAAATACAGCATGCAAAACATTTTCTAAAACCGCCGACATTGCGGCCGAAACTTTATTTGAGAATAACAGAGAGAGGTTGTATGCGTGCCGCTCTATCGGATACGAATGCGTCGCATTTCACAGGTCTGTGTACTTTGTCTCTTGCAATCGATAAGAATGTCACTAGTACAATTAACTTACTGACTGTTCGATCGATTTCGGAGACAAACAGCAACATGTTTCTATAAAGACATTTTGTTTTTTCCGATTCACGCGCCACTTGTTTTAATGATAAAATATTTCGTTATACACGTGACTCTCATACATTTTGTCGGTGCAAATTGCTTATACCATAGCTAGTATAATATTTTTGCGGAAAGGCATAAATCCTTACGTTTATAGGTGCGTTCAATGCATTCCGATTTAAGTATGTCCTATGGCCCACTTATAGCACATCATATATATTGAGCGCAATAAAAGCGCTTGTTGCGGAACGACTTTTTTACATTGCAAAATGTGCTGGAGCCGTTTCTTGTGCAAGGTTAACATGAGTTCCTTAAAGCAGAGCCACCGTCACATATAGCTCAAGTATTTATCTAGTTCCATAAATTTTTACTTTCAACGCACAAACCAATATTTTCGCCCCACTTTCTTCTATCTTGCGTAAAAACAAACATAAGGCGGACTAGACTTTTCTCGCAAACGGGAAACAAATTTCCCTGAATGCAAAGCCTTCGCTTCGCGGGCCTCCGGGCGGGGCAGCACTGTCAGCTGGAGATCACGGGCGCGATCACGTCACGGCTGGACGAACACGGAAGAAAAAACACTGGGCACGTACCGTAATCCCCTACATTCGGCGACGTATTCCGCCGCTCAATCGCTTTACACGGCGTGCGTTGAATTGCCAACGTGAGAGCTGTCGATGGCCTCGCCGACGTTATCAAGCTCACGCGGTTTCGCTTGGCCCTCTAAACAGGCGCCGCTGTTGCTCAGAATGTCGGAATCGTCTAATGTTTGTCACTGGAAACAAAAGGGCTGGAGAAAATTATAGAGTGTTTCAATGTTCGCTTGTGTCACTCTTCGTGCTAGTATGTGATTGCGACAACAAACGGTATATATATATATATATATATATATCTATATATATATATATATATATATATATATATATATATATATATATATATATATATATATATATATATATATATTATAAAAATAGAACGAATAGTTGGATTTAAACTGGCGACGAGGTGCTGACAAAAGCTAAGAACTCGGATGTCGCTTTTTTATGTCGTCCAGGAGAAACGCAGAAAGAAATAAGCGTCGTGGTCTAAAATGACCCGATGTCGCCGCTCTACCAATAATTGACTCCAATGCGTTGTGGAAGAACGAATAAAGACCGGAAGTCTACATGGGCACCGATACTGTGGTGCCCTCGTGCTATCAACTCACGCCGAACATGGTAAGCTGGTCACGTGACATAGATGTAGGGTATGCACTATACTCCATTCAACCTTAAAGGGCTACGGAAGCGAAATGTTTTTACTTGTGTCTTCGTTTAGATCTGGCCTGTTTTGCCGGCAGCCCAGGAACAGTAGTCTAGACTAGTGTTTCGGGGCTGCCGGCGGACAAGTCAAGAAAACTAAATTTAAAACGAATGAACGGACTTCAAAATTGCGTCTGGTGGCGGTCTGTGAGACTCCGTTGGAATGCCGCCACGTCATGAGTTCCTAACAAGCAGCACCAGTTCGCGGCAGTACGGCTCGCTTGTGGAGTTACTTAGCCCTGAATGTGACTTGGCGGAGAACGCTAACGAGTTTGCTATACCCCGTTTCTCCTTAGTAGACAACGCTTTCAAAGCTACTGGCACGAGCGCATGGCTTCATATATATGGTTACCTTTGCTCAAGAACGCGTGTAAATGAACTGCGAGATCAAACGCGACCCTCGCGCCAGCAGCTTTGACAGCGTTGTACACAAAGTATGAAACAGTGTATATGTTGTATACGGAGTATTCACTGGGCGCCATATTTGTGGGTGCTGTCTAGAGCGCATGCTCAGAACGAGCCCCCATTAATAGGCTGCTAAGACCGGCCATTTCGACGGTGTGGAATGCACGTTGCAAAATAACCCTGGAAGCTAGCCATCAGCACGCGTTCAGCAGTCGCGCACACAGCTACGGCCGCCAGTGAATACTTCCTATATGTTAAAGCTTCCATAGTGCTTCCGTAATGTGCATTCCACACCACCAAGATCGCCGTGTTTCGCATACGATAGGTATACGATCTTTATCTGATGATGTGGGGATCTCTGCCAGGCCAACTAGTAGAGTAGATGCACGAGCATTTTTTAGAGTGCAAGAACTATAATTTCAACTTGCATGTACTATAACTTTTTAGCGTTCCAAGAAGACATGGGAAGTTCGTTAGTGTTTAATAGTCTATTTCTATTTGCTTTCTTTTTAAAACTAGAATGGTATCAAAATCGCACATAAGGCGTTAGGCTATAGTGTTTGTTCGTAGCGTTTCTTTACATTTGTGACCTAGAGAATGTTTACCTGTTTTGTTAATGGGCACAAAAATAAAAGGATGACGATGTTGACATGGTGTGTTGATGGAGACGTCGATGTAGTAAAGGATGCTAAGTGCACACTTTGAGACGTAAAAGCAGCCCTGGTATATAATGTACACACAAAACATATTATATGTTTTTGTACTAAAGAAGGAGCTTTTCTAAAAATAAACGGCTTTTTTTCTTTTTTAGTAGCATTGCAGTGCCCTAGTTATGCATCTGGTAAAAGACCAACGACGTGAGAAGATAAAGCCGTGTAACTTCTTCCCGAGTCGTTTGACTCCAGGGCAATGTTGAGCGCATGTACTTGCGTATGTTCAAGTCTACTTAATATCTTCTGGAAAGAACAAGACCTCAGCGTTCGTCAGCAGCAGTACGACGAACGTGGTCATAACGTCCAATGTACGGCAGAGAAGGGGGACACCGGTGCCGGCACACTCACCTCGCTCCAGACAAGCATGGTGCCGAAGACCACCTGAAGACCGTCGAAGAAGTTGTCCCCGACGATGATGACCGTAGAGCCACCCGTGGTCCAGCCTTCGCTGGGGCTGATGGCTTTGATGCACGGCGTTGCCGCGAACGGCACTGCACGACACATGGAAGGCGACGCATTCACGTCCTCGTCCACCGGGTCCGTCTGTAAAACGACTCTCCCGGCGCTCACCGCTGCCCGCCGACGCGACCGGGAAGCTCGGGAGCGCCCGAGAGCCCCCTCAAAACCCCTGATTAGGGCCAAAGCGACCAATCCGCGCTGCTTTTCAACCTGTTGTGCGCGCCGCCAACAAGAGCCCTAATAGGATTTTCGTTCGAGATTAGGGCGCCTTCGGGGTCCGGGCAATTACGCGGCTTCAGCGGGCGCGGGATTTGGCGGGCCGCCGATGTCGCCGCCTGCGATTAGGCGCCCCCGTCGCGGGCCCAGGGCTCGGAGCCGCCGCAAGCACACACGACGCGATGTCCGGCCAGAGCGCCGCGCGGCGCCCGAGGTGACGCGACGACAGCGGCCAGCTTGCAGTCGGCATCGATTTCTGGGCCTGCCCCTTGGGACGCTCCTGCGGGGAGTGCGGCCACGCAGACACACGCGGACGCCGTTGACGCGGTGCCGGAGCGTCGTCCGAGACTGCGCGCGGCGTGGTCAGGCGGCGGCGGCACGGGCGAGCCCATGCCGCTTCCGTGCGAACTCCGGTCTTCTGAAAGAGCCATGGCAGAGCTCCAGGCCTGTCCGTACAACCGTGCGAGACACAGCTATCCTCCGTTCGCCTTCAGCGCGAGCTCGCTGGCGTTTGCAGTGCTTTGGTTGCGCGTGCCTGCGCGTTCACACTTGTGTTACCGAGGGCAGAAAGCTCGCGCTGAAGGCGGAGCTTCTTCTCTCAGCTTGAAGGCGAACGGTACCGGAAAGCATGCGAGCGGAGCCCAGTGCGGACAGTTAATTCGATATCCGTATCCGACACACATCCGTCAACTTTATATTCATGTGGCGCTTTGTTTGTTAATAAACTCTCATCCAACCAGCAATTTTTTTTTTTAATTTTAGGTTTGAACAACATTTTGCTTCAGTATGGCTGTACAAACGAAGCATTCGCCTTTTACGTAATTGTATCGAAACCAGTGTTTAGCCTTGAGACAATATGTTTTGCAGGAAGAAAGTTATACGAGACAAGAAGGACGTACATGGCCAACTTTCTAAGAGCATTCCGGGGAATAAAAAGTAAAAAGAATTAAAAAAATCAAAATTCTTGTTGATCTGCATTGTATGATACCCACGCAATTAAATTTCCTTGGGAACATTAGGACCTTTTGTCAAAAAAAGCAAGAATTGTCAATTTTGTGATTGTGGCCCATATAATTCAATGCAAAAAAAAAAAAAAATTGTAGAACCGTGGAATAAAAACCATACGCGTCCAAAAGTTTAATTACGGCTTACTGATAATTTATGACTGTTATCTAACGCACGGGAGACAAGAGTTGGCGCAACGAATGCCGCCAACGATCGAGCACACGGCGCCGAGGTAAGGTGCCTGGAGCGCGTCTCCGAATGGTGTGTTTAGCGTCCTATCCCGCCCATACATCAAAAGTGGTCCCATAGTTGCAACAAATGACGTCTCAGAAGCCGGAGTGCCATGCTGCTGCATGTCGTGATACTGGCGGTTGGTCGTAGAAATGCTGGCGAAAAGCGCGAGCGAACGCGAGTGTCGCTGTCGTCACGGCGTCCCAACTTCCGGCTGCTTTAGCTTCCGTGGGCTGCCGCAATGGAGAGCGACCTGCAGCAGAACAGGCGTCTGCCACAAACACCACAGCTGTTGGGACGCCGCCAGGTTCGTGACCGGCGACAGCATGACACTTCTATGACGTCATCAGGCGGAAATCGAGGGACCACTTTTTTGGACCCGGTAAACATACCAGTCGGAGACGCGTTCCATCCAGGCACCGTAGCCGAGAGTCGGCGTCTTTAGCAGACGATCTTTTCGACTCAAAAGCGGCGCGCGTTCCGCAAGCGGCGGCGGTCGCAGAACCAAAAACAGGCTCGGTAACAACAAGGGACTGCAGAGCAGACAACATAGGTACCCCGAAAAAAGAACAGTCAAAATAACCCGACAAACCATTTTTTTAATCGATTATGTGTTTAATCGATCTGTTTTATTAGTAAGGATGATAAAATAATGCATTGGCAACTGACATGAAAAAAGCTCGCGCCGCTTTTGAGTCGAAGATTTCGTCTGCTGAAGACGCCGGCTCTAGGCTCCCTATGCTCGTTTGTTGGCGGCAGTTGGCGTCGCGACCGCTTGCGCCATCTCTTGTCTCCCGTGCGAAGCGGCGCCGTATTGTTTGAAGAACGGTGGCTTCGCTGCGTTTCCATAGGAGCTAAGCGTTTTTCTTTCTTTACTTTTTCCTCAGGTAAGTTCCCCCCCCCCCCCCCCCCACTCTTTGCAAATTTTACAAAAAAAAAAAGAAAAAGAAAACATTTGTGGACAACGCTGTACAAAGTCGTAGCGCGATAGGTTAAGAAACCGAATTTTGCGGTCGGTTTAAAGAGCCTGGCCGCTCCTTGAATCACCCAATAGAAAGACTTGCACGTAGAAAAATGGAGGATGGTCACGCAGTGAACAAATTATGGCTATCAAATGTTAGATTTCCCACTCCCACGTTGGCTAAATAGTCTGCATTGATAATATTAATTTTAACAGCTTAACTTTTAAGGACAAGCGCTTATATTTTTGTATGAAATTAATATTTTAATTTCACGTCTTGTATTTAGGTGAACCTCACTTTGTACGCATAAAAACCGTAGATGTGCGATGTTTCTACTGTATAAGTTGTCTCCTTATATTTTTCGCATGCTTGCTGTTGGCCAAAGTAAGGTGCCCGAGGACCAGTCAAGCTGCCTATTGCATCTTTTTTTTCTTTTTTGGCTCTCCATCATAACCATTGGAAATAAATAATGTTATTAAAGTTAATCGTCATCTAAAAGGGGCTACAGCCCCGGGAGAGAAGTAGAGGTAGGGGGAAGGAAGGCGGAAAGTTCAACTCAAGAAACTTTTCGGAATTACAACTTATTTTTCCTAAAAAATAATGAAACCAACAATACAGTTGTCCTGGAGCCGCGAGTGATGAGCGGCAGTTTTGAGCTCCGAAACTGCAGACTTGAGCATCGAAAAAGTTCAGTAAAGCTTACTTAAGGTGTGCTGGACGCATTTCAGTACATGCCTGCACCTTTCTATTGCATAAAATCTCCACGTGAAAACCAGCCATATATATACTCAGAACCTACAAGCATCATCAACACACTATTCCACTTCTATTTCTTCGACACTCACTTCTTTAAGACCATTTTCCCCAAATTTCCGACGCGGAGTGTCCTGCTAGCCGAATTCGCCTGGACTCTGGACTAAATACCCTTTTTGTAATTACTTTCTCTACGTCTACCTGCCTCGTGTATGTATCATTTAGCCTGATTCCGCAGTAAACCCTCCGCACGTGGTCCACTCTCCGCAGAATTTTCCTAGCATTCACCCGAATCAGTCAGGGGGATTACAGATACCTGCAGGTGCCCGCAAATAATCAACAGGTGTGCAGAGCTCTGCATTACAATGCTTGAAGATACTCTCGACCAAAATCATGCCGCCGAACCTCTATGAAACAGACGTACACGCCCGTACAAGCCATAATTTCTTGGAGAATATTTTCAGAGGTACTGGAGCTATTAAGTCTCGTAAATAACCAAAGACGATTAATGAAGAAATAAAACAAAAAGAAGAATGAAAAGACAATCGTGCGGCGGCCATTAATGTCGCTCCCTAAGACCAGCACGAGCCCAAGAGTTGTCTGATATTTGTGTTTCCTTCTAACGGTTAGTTGTCCACATTTGTTTTTGCCAGCCTACGTCCGTAGAAAACAACAATTCTTCTTCTTGAAGCAATCAGCAGCGAAAGTAATAGTGTTTTCGTTGCTTCTGCACATGCCTTCACTTCAAGACCACGTGTAATCGTGGCCAAACTGTAGATCTTTGGAGGGGTTTACAAGGCAGACCTCCCATATTAGAACACCGCAGCGTTCCATTTTCTACGTCACTCCTATGTCGCAAAAAGGAGCTACTCGTTCCCGTTCGTAAAAAAATAATTGAGGTCTCTACTTGATTACTGCTGAAAGTAACGATCTCCGAATAACTCGTACAAGTCTAGGCATCTGTGCCTCTTTGCGTGTGCCGAGGTCACAGGCTGTAGATGGCAGACCTTGACCAGCACGCCCCGGGTGCTCATCTGCCTATCAGCATGAAATAAGCGAGCCACAACTCACCTTCAGTCGGGTCCAGACGCTTGGCTCTCCGACCGTGCTTGGAGTTGTTGTGCACGAACATGTTGTCCGACACAGCCAGCAGGGGGCCTTCGACGTTCACCTGGCTCGAGATGACCACCTGTGCGGAGACGGCGAGCGCGCTGACAGCCGCGCTTTTCCAAAGCGGGGTCGTAGAGGCGCTCGGGAGAGGCTACCTGCCTGAAACCGGCGCATGTCTCGTGGGTTGCCGGCGTTCTTCAGGCAATTCTGGTTGCACTTGAGGAAAAACTTGAGGAAAAACCTGCCAAGAAAAGAATGAGACACCATACTCTCAGGCGATGACAACACTCTTGAAACACTGAGGAGCTATCTGGGCGTTTGCCGTAAAGCTTTTCTGCATAATATATCGCTTTATATACCGGCTGTTTTACCAACCAGAAAGATGTACTATCGGTAATAAGAAAGGGAACAGTTAATCTTTCTTCTTTCTAGTTTCACAGCTCCACAACCTTCGTTAAACCTGAACCTATCAAACAGCGGGTTTGGGATCTATACTGTCCGTTCTAGTCCTCGGCGGAAGCATAACATGTTCCAAAATTCGTAGGCACGTCAAAAAAAAAAAAAAAAGTTTTTTCTCTTTCATATTGTTGTCTGTAGTACAAAAAAAAAATAAAAAACAACCTGAAATAAAGAAATGAATTCCATCAGAATTACGTTATCGACAGCGGCGGACGTCAGGTAGGGAGCGTAAAGTAACTATTAGAAAATTACTTATATAAACTTTAAAAAATTTCAAATATTCGCCTTTGCTGGCCCACTCCAATAAGAAATGTGTTGCTCGTCTTAAAACTACAACATAGCAGATGTTAGCATTCCGACAACTATTATCTAGGCAAAAGCTTTCCAGAGTTCGTCCTACCGAAATTAAGGCAAACAAATTGCTGCCGAAATCACTGCGTAGATTAATCGTTGAAGTGGACCGACTTGTACTGCGTAAACCTTCCTTTCTTAATAAACTGATAAGACACGGCTGTGGGAACTCTAGGAGCATTTTTCGTCGACGTCCTTAAAGTCTTCTATCAAACTTAACACCAATAAACATACTTTTCTTATCAATCTGTCTACTTCCCCTCGGTCGGGCCTCCTGAGACCAGCCAACGACTTTTGTTGTGGCCTAATGCAATTAAAATGCTTCAGTCTTACTATATGAATCTAAACATAATAAGACGTTTGGTAACTGTATTTTCCGTGCAGGTTCCCATCTCATCTAAAAACATTCCACATAGTTTTCTGAGCTAATGTTGTGGGACCCGCTTGCTTCCCTCCACCGAGCAGGACGCGAGTACGTGACTGCGGGTCTCGCCCGACTTCTCGCCGGAGCGTTCCGTATCGCGTCAGGAAGAGGCAGTGTTGGAAGTAACGCGTTACTATAACCACGTCACTTGTAACGCGTCCCCTTTTGGAGTAACTCACTAGCATACTCATTAGGTGAATAAATGACTAACAAGTAAAGTATTTTTATTACTGTTTTATGGTATCGTCTATCAAATTCCGTTACGCGTTACTTTTTTGTTTAATATTGTTTTTGTTTTAGCTTAAGAACAAAACCATTCACATTCTGTAAACTTACGGCGAGCAAGTGTTCCAAAATGCGTCGCATCGGAATAGAAGCAGGAGTACGACAATCAGAAAGCGGTAAACAGACGCACGAGCTGCGCAAGGAACAGTCGAACTTGCGGGCCGTATTGTTTTTTTCTTCTCGGAATCATTTCTCAAACTTGATTAAGAAAAAAAATATTATACATATTTGATACCAATATTACAATAAACGCTATAAATTCACTCTAAAAGTTCAACTGTTGCTGACTTTCGTTTCCGCGGCTTATCGCTGTCAAATAACGCTGAAGTTGCAAGTAACGCAAAAGTAATGTTCGTCAGTTTTGTAAGTAACGGTAACAATGTTTCTTTACATCAAAGAGTTTTAGCAAACTCCAGGTACGACACTGGTACGATATCGGTAAAGTTCGGGTGCGGGGTCATCGCTACTGCTCATGCGCGACGCTACCGTATACGCGTACCGGCGTACCGGCGATCTGCTACCGGAACATACGAGGCTATGAAGCCTACACTAGTGGGGCGAATCATGCCCCTATTATAAATACGCGCTTTACAAACGCTAGAATTTGTTGATTTTCGCGTGCAGATTGAACTAAAAAGAAAGCAAAAGCAAAGGTTAGTACGAGGACTCGTTCGAAAGAAAATGATTGAGGCTTCCACGTGCAGCTTGGTTGGACAACTCCATCGTCGGTGGTTTTTTTTTTTTTATGATTATGGTAGAACACTTGTTGTTACCCCACCAGGACCTTCTATCGGGCATCTTACCGGCGCTACCGGCACCACCCGCCCGTACGATACGTTGAGGGCGAACCGCGATTCCGGAACACAACCGGTGCAGAAGGCTTCCGTAGTCTCGCGAGCTCGCGAGACTTATTCGTCAAGCTTCTTTAATTCCCCGGCCGTGCCCACCCCATCTACAGTAACGAAGGCCTCCGAACGCCCCACTCTTCCTCGATGGAACATCATCACAGCCGGACGGTGCCAACTTGGCAACTGGACCCGAGCCGGATGCCGAGCGTCCTTCGACGCATTCAATGGACACGAGGCCCAGCCGAGCACTGACGTAACACTCGTGTCCAGTCTGTGCCTCCGTTTGAACTCACTGTGATTACGTTAATATTCCAGCGCACAGGCTTTAATTATTCTAGGTGGTGTTGGCCGTGCACACAGCGGGTGCTCAACCACGACCATGTTTCGTGCCTATCTCAATCCGGGTTTGGTGCAGCCTCGCTGTGCCCGGAAGCTAGCAACGACCAATAAAGCTCCACACACGACATACTTACTGAGGGCTCCATGGCATCGTGTGTAGTTCATAGGTGATCATTGATTGGTTCGCGCTGATATCGTCGGTGCGTGTATTAGATTGATTTTATTTCTATATACTAAAGTGCAGGGTCCGTGGTCATAAATGGATGCCTTCGCAGTCGCAGTGCACGCAAATTCCCGAATTCCCCAACTTTTGCCCGTTCCCATCGAGCATGCGGAAATCCAATCGTCGCGATCCGGCGACGCTTTGAAAGCCAGTGCGGCTGGAGCGCTTCCGCTGCCCGGGGGCCCGTGAGCATTCGACTCCCTCAGCTGGGAAGTCCAGGTTTGGAACTCTGAACAGTCCTTCGGCTTAGGCGTTTGCAGGCCGAGCATCGCAGTGATTGACCCCCCACGTTCTGGCCAGAAAGTCCAACGTGAAGACATTTGTTTTAAAGAAAACAGAAAAACTAAGAAGTAAAAAACAAAACAAAAACAACATGGCTCACTAAGTAAAGGCAGATTCATTACCCAATACGATTTTCAAACGAAGAATTTGTGAGGTTGTATCAACAAAACCAATAAGAAGTCAGGTGTTTCTCGTGTTTTTTTTTTTTCGAGAGGCGATGCCTCGTGTCAGTCTACATTACATAGTTTGACACATTCATACGCGATATGAAGAGCGATCGATTTATCAAAATACAGCTCTCAACCGAGTAAACATAATTAAAACAATATTAGCAAGGAGGTCCGCTTAATATGGGAGACAAAACCTGTGACTCTGTAGCCGTTGAAAAGAAAGAGGACATATTTTGTATACATAAATGCGTGCCAGACTTAAGTAGATTGCATGCGATTAAGTTTGAGGCACTCTTGCTGAAGAACACTGCCAAAAGAGATTCCCGTTCTGGTGAACGCCAGAGCGTACCCATGGTAGAGGCGTCGGCACAATCCCGGCTATTGCTCCTCGCACTTTAATCCCTAGTCCGGCGGGCACTCATCTCAATTGCTTCGTGCCCACGCGCGCTCCCCGATCTGAAAACCCTGATCTCGAAAGCCACACGAGCGTCGACTACACATCACCCGTAACATCATAGACTGCGCGCTTCTCGCTTCGTAAGTCGTGGCGAAGGTCGTTGAGCATATGCTCTATCTTTATGAGGCCGACCGTTGTGTGGTTTGCACCACAAGAAATAGAGAAAAAGCTCCAAGAAAGTACCACTTTCATAGAGCTCGAATGACATGCTCTGTGTTACCAAAATTATTTATTTGATTTACACTCTCTAACAATGTTAACATGTTGTTGTTGATGGTTTTTTTATTGTTTAACTTGCGTTAGGTTTATTTTTATTCCTGCGACGACGATGGACGACATGGGGGTTACTAGACAAGTGGCGAAATTGATTAGCCAAATAACTAGAAGGTTTTTACTTACTTCTTTATTCAAAATTTCAGTTTGTAGAAGCACGATGTAGCTGGGAAATTGACGCTTAACCTCCTTATAGTCTGGCCGTAATGTAAAAGGTTTATTACATAATTTGTAGCGGGCGTCCCGGGGCAAGATATGTCATCCATGTAAACGGTTCAGAACAGAAACTAACTCGCCGAAGCTCGTCTGTGATGTCAATCCTTCCTCTCTGCTCTAATTGCATCGCACTGTTCACGTGACCTATAACGTGGACACATGAGTTGCGGAGCCGGCGCAGAGCAGAAGGTTCGAAGTCACTAGGGAGTTTTAGTAGACCGTGTATTCCCCTCC
This sequence comes from Ixodes scapularis, assembly GCF_016920785.2. Classification (NCBI taxonomy): domain Eukaryota; kingdom Metazoa; phylum Arthropoda; class Arachnida; order Ixodida; family Ixodidae; genus Ixodes; species Ixodes scapularis. The sequence continues at coordinate 64,942,591 of NW_024609884.1, read as the reverse complement.
GCTAAGCCCCTCCGCTACCCGGAACTCTACAGCCAAGGCCACCGGCACGCAGGCGCAGTGGCGGTTTTTCTCGTTGCGGAGGGTTATCGGAGGGAGAAACACGGTCTACTAAAACTCCCTATTGACTCCTTTCGGTGGAGTACTTTCGGTTTGAGGCCATCTTACGACATTTCTCTTCCCCGTCATGGCTAAACTATGAGGAGGTCCAGCATCAATTTTGCAATTACACTATACCACAAAAATTTAAAATTTAGACACGTTAGGGAACACGTTTTAGTCAATTAGCTACGTATACACGAACTCATCTCTGTTACGTCACGGCACGGTGGTGGCGCGTCGGGCGCACTTCCGGTCTGGGGCTGTGGGCGAAAGTCCCCATGTGAGACGTCTATTCCTGCGTTCTTTTGAAAGGAATCAGACAGAAACTTGACTTCTCGTCAAAATGCCGCGACTATGGCTGTACCAAAAGAGTCGAGAAAGGTTTGAAGTCAGTTTTTATGTGCTCGGTTCGTCCGAGGACGTGAATATGTGCCGCGAAAAGAAAAAGCTAGACGCCGTCGGACCACGATTGCTAGGGCGGGAAGCACTTTGGGTTGAATTCACGGATACTTGTGGTCATCAGATTTTTTTGTTCTGTTCCAACATGAACTCTGGAAAACCGTCAAGTTGTACGGATCACCTGCGGACTACGTTCAGTGCGCCTTCAACTTTAAAGGGCCGCCTGATCGTTCGAAGTGTCGTCTGCTCTTTCAAACGTTTCTGCTTGTCATCTGCTCTTTTAGACGAAACCAGTCCGTATAGACCAAATGTTGACCCGGTACTTGCGATATGAAGCAACTGCAGCCTCAAAAGACTTAAGTTTGAAGGTTGGTAAGCAGCCTTGATGTAAACAGTACATACAAGGAGATGTTGATCATTGTTACCAGTGGCCATTACCGACTTATTACGCCTGATTCACTTGGTCCGATCCTGCTTGCGATTTTCAGTATCGACGTCGGCCATTTCAGCTACGGTTCACGCTTTTGCAGCTTGAGCGACGTCGCGACTGAAAATATCGAGCGAAATCTTATCATGCGAATCAGGCTTTAGCGTCCATTCTGTGGCGTCCACGCGGAATGAAACACCGCATGTCACGACTTTTACGCGACGTTTTGCTGTGTAATGAGCCTCGGTAATTTCGCTGAGGCCGCTCAAGTAGTCAGATATTGCCAGGAAGTCGTAGAATTAACAATTCGAACGCGAAAAAGGGCAGGGGGACTCACACCGACGCCGACAACATCGCATTTCAATGGTTTGTTTACGGGCGACGGCGAGCTTCTCGCCCACACTCCGTCGCGCATGCGCGGCGCCGGTAGCGTCCGCTAGGGGCCCTCCGGTTTGTTTGTAAACATGAGTTGGTGTATATAACCAATTTTGTTCCATTTTTTAGTGCCCCTCTAAAAAGTTAAGTTTTTTTATTATTCTGGCCCTAAAAAAAAAAAAAAAACACTGTATACTGCATTTCGCTCCACTTGGAACACTAACAGTAATCTTCCATTAATTCCCTTAGTTAATGAGAAGGACGAAATGTAACGTACACTAATCGTCGGGCCGTTTTAGTGGCAAAAAGGCGTCTACCCGTTTTGCCTCTGAAATTGCTCTCCTACAAGTGAGCAGATCTTACCTATCGTCTTGCTCATTAGCTCCGCTCATAACGCGAAATCCATGGACTGGTGCTCCCAGTGCACCCCGATTCAATATGCGCTCACAGACTTCTGACAGTGGTGTGCGTTCGCTCGAACGCGCACTGTTTATGTGCAAGGCTTGCTCATCTCTTCCCTCCGCAGCATTCGGAGTGTCAATCATGGTGATTTAGAGTAGTTGGTCGACTGCCGATTAAGTGATAACACTTATGCATAAATATCATTTAAACTTGTCAAGATCATTCTGATAAATCCGACTAGCACAGAACGTGTCGCGCGTGCATTATGAACGAGCTATGGCAAGATAGTATTTGGTTAGAGGGAGCGTTAGATGGTTTTGAATGCGTTGCACACCCGACACACTCACGTGCTCATCGCGTTTATCAGAATTATTAAGACAAGCTTAAATGTATTCAGTATAGTGAGGTATCTGAGGAGAATGATTTAACAGGAAGTTTCAACGGGAGTATGCAAACACTTTACGAGGGAATACACCTTACTTTGCGAAAATCCAATGGCCTTGATGCCGACAGCTTTTGCGTATGAGCGGCGGAACGCGCGCAGCCTCTGGGCTTTTGAATTGTGACGGGTGGCTCGCGCCATATATTGTTGTGGAAACCTGCCAAGACAGCGGAGACAGCCGTCTCTGCTGTTTCGGCGCATCCGGTATCTCGGTGCGTTTACGGGAGCGCGTCTCTCTTGGGCCAGCGCGAAAGTGCAGAAGCGTGGACAGCGCCATTGGCATGCGTACTCCCGGACCGGAGGTTTCCAAGTCGTTCGGGAAGAATTTGGTGCTGAAGGCACGCTGTCTAATGCTTTCGAGCCAAGTAGAATGTATTCTCCTAGAAAAGTATTTGGGTCCTGCTTCTTCTGAGAGAGCGTCTAACGCTTTGAGTCCCTCCTGGTTTGCGAGGAGCCCATCGCGATAACTGAAGTAATCACGAGGGGAGGAAGTTTATCGCACCCGCTAACCTATCGATTGGCTGATGTGCCAAGTCGTGACGTTATATACGCCCCCTGCTCTATCCGTACGTGCGTTGTGACCTGCGCCGTGACGTTGTGGGATCGCGTAGGGAGCCACGCTTTGTGAATTGGTAGGCAGCTGCACACGCCGACCGTCGCCTGTTCACGCAGGCTCCCACGAGTCCCACTTGGTCCTGCTGTTTGCGCTTTCTTTCGCAGTGTCCGGGGTTTGATTCATACTGAGCTGTTTGGCGAATCTGGCTTGTTGGAATTAATTGCGCCTAGCTACGAGTACGTATAATTAGTTACAAGTAAACATTGCTTGTATTTTTATTCTTCTCATGTATTGTCTACTATAGACAGTGTATCCTTTATGTTCTTTTGGCCTGTGTTCAACGTTTTTTTTTTTTTTTTTGTCCCATTCGAGTGTAACGCTTTTCGCATGAAATCCAGCCCATAAACACTTTTTGTGTGAATATATCCAAAGTATAACACTAAGAGGGACGTTTCCTTTGTGCAGAATAAAGCACAGATCACAACTTTGGAGAACGATTTCGGGAAAGACAGCCCGTGGTTCTTATGAATGAGTATTGAGCCCGTTACCGAAAATGAGTAACAAAAGAACATTACACGTTAGATCGTTAAAAAATTAATGTGTTTTGAGATTTGGAACGGTTCTTCAAGAATAAGGAAATAGCGTTACCGTTACTTCTAAACCTTACTTCCGATTCCAGTATTATCTGGCAGCTATGAGCCTTGGATACGAGATTCGACAACATTTAAACTTTCTTAGAGTGATTTCATAGTGTTTATTAAATTTTTAATCAAATATGTTAACAGTTTTTTCTTGATTGAATTGAACAAATGATGCCGCGGAGAATAAAATATAATATGCCTCTTTTTCGCCGAAGTTTACAGGTATACTTGGGCAGATTTGAGATAATCGATGTTAAATATACTAAAGTGCTCGTGGGTTCGTAGATTGATTTTGACGAATGGACACTTTGATTCGAGTGGAACGAAAGAAACCCATCATTTGAACGCGTATCAATGGTCAGAACACGACACGCTTGGGGAATCTTTGATGTCAGCCTCACTCGTCCCACCTGAACGTAGACTGCAGTGCAGGATCCCCGAGCACGATGAGAAACGCCGTACTCAGTGACCCTGTATGCGTCATCTGGATGAAACCGTTTTCCGCGCATCTCTGCCGTTCGCTGAGCTCGCTCCACGGACGGTAACGCTTCCTTTTTCCGGGCCAGTTGACGCACCAGGCGTCCATCGAGGGAGCCCGCGGAGCCCGGCGTCTCCCCGCCGGGTCGGCCGGCGGCGTGGGGCAGCCGCCCTCCCGTGCCCAGGAGGCAGCGGCGCGGCCGAGCAGCCGACGCGTCGACACTCATGAAACATGCATGACTCCCACCGGCTTGCCAGAGCCGCGGCGCGCGTTCGGGGTGCATCGTGCTCGCGGCTAATGGCGGAGAGAACTTGTTCATTATGTATGACTGGATGCGCCGAGTGGCACCGGTTGCATATTCATTTTTGGTCGGCCGATCGGGACAGGCGCTGCTGTTGCCGCTGATGCCGCGATGGCGGCTGGCGACGGTCGACGCGCGGGGCACCCTTCGGGGTCTTCGTTCCCGCGGGCTCGGGGGCCGCAGGGGTGGGCTCGCCTGCGGAGCGGCATCCGACCTCGGCGTTGACCGCGCAGCGAGACCAGGATGTCCCTTCGAACGCGACACCCGAAGGAAGCAGGGCATCTGCCGGAACGCACGGGTCAAGGATCGTGGCGAAGTGGCAGGCTCGTCGGAAGACCTGCGCGGCACTCCGAGTAACGCGGAGCCATCTCGTGAACTGTGCTAAAGGCATTTCGATTATACAGGGTGTTTCATTTTAAATCGAACAAATTAAAAAAAAAAAAAAAGAGGCATGAGGGTCAGACGGAGTGCCGTCCTCGCCATGTATTCATGCATAAGGCTCGGCGGACATTAGTCGAGCGGATAATCGTTATTATAAGTTTGCTAAATAACCGAAACACTTCCATTAACTTTTTTATTATCGGTCGTAGGGGTCATGTTACAATTGTGGAATTGATGGCAATGACTATTGGAGGCCAGACCAATTTAAAAAAATGTAATTGATTTTTAGAAATTCATCGAGCGATTTTCGCGTTTCTTTTTCCGCCCAATTTAAAAGTTGCGCTCAAAAAGAGCGCCGCAAGCCCTGACCAAAATGAAGTTTGGAGGAGTGACACCGTCGTTTCAATCATGTCGTCACTATCTCGGTAGCATGTCCTTGGTCGGTGAGCCGACGACACGTGACTAAAGCGACTGCGTCACTCTTCCAAACGTCATTTTGGTCAGGGCTCGTGGTGCTCTTTTTGTGCACCATTTTTAAATCAGGCGAGGAAGGAAATGGCGAAAATTGATTGGTTACGTTTTAAAACATCATTACCTTTTCGGAAAATATTTGAATTGGTCTGGCCTCCAGTAGGTATTGCCGTCAACAGTGCAATCGCAACATGGCCTTAAACCAAATAATGAAAAAAATTAATTAGCAAAGTTTAGTGAATTAGTCAACTTACCCTGACTATTATCCCCTCATCTAATGTCCTCCGAGCCTGATAAATACAGGGTGAAAACGGCACTGGTCTAACTCTCACCCCATATTTAAACAAATCTGTTCGAATTAAAGTCAGACACCCGTTATATGCATCGGCGAACGCCCGCGTAGACAACAAATAAATACTACGAGTCCACGCGGTCCTTCGCAGCAGAGCATAATTTCAAATTAGGCGAAGCGGCTCCCTTATAGATTTGGCGGCGACATTTCCAAGTCGAGAGATACGCCTTGTCTGAATTGTAAAACGTGTGTCTACCGCTCTCAGGATGATATGTCGCCTCCGTACGCTATATATTGTCTACATTTGTTACCGCCCAAGTTATCGGCGGCCAACGCGCGATATCATGACAAGGAGCCCTACGCATTCGTCGCGGCTGATTCTCAGAGGCCTCACACACTGTCGGAGCTTTCTGCGCGCATGAACTGCGCCCGGCGCCCTCGAAAGAAATCTGAAGCGTCCGCTTTCCCATAATGAAAACCTTGGGATAGCCAATCGTGACAAGTCCGGAAATACGTTTCGACCTAACAAAACAGTCTTCGCTGTGGCAGCGAGAATGGTGGAGCGGTGTCTGGGATGACCCGTTCGCTACAGTCAATTGTGAGGGGAACGGAGGATAGCGGCAGCCGCTCCCGGCGTGTATCCAGGTCGATGTGCGACGCGCGAAGGTTAACTGAATAATTGGATGAACCGAGCGCGCCGCCGAGGAATGACGGGCGCGTTCTCCGAAGAGTCGGGCGCATCGTGCACCGAGCGAGCTGGAGCGGGCAGCTGCCAGCAGCGGATTCCGTTCTAGGCGTCGCTCGCAGAGCCCCGAAAATCCTGAGCGACGAAGTCGAGGAGACGGAAACATTTCTCATTCGCTCACGTTTCGAAGCGGGTACCGCGCGCGCTCGAACGAATTTCCAACGAATTATGGGGTTTCGAGAAGAAAACAGACGCGAAAGAGCGAGAATCAAAGAACCGACGGGCCCTTTCTGCTTGTCCTCGGCGGTCTCGAGGCCCGGTGGGGATTGGGCGGAGGGAGAGAGGGAGCGCTCTTTCGGGCCGCGGGGAGGGTTTTTGGGCTTGCGCAAAGCCCCCGGGACCTGGAACCATCTCCGCCACAGAAGCCGCTGGTGCCGCTGGCATTGTCATGCAAAGGGCATCCATTTTTACACGTTCCGACGGACGCGGGCGGAAATAATTACCGCACTTTGGAAGGCGCCTCGTGGCCGAAAATGGGCTCGTCGGCGCACTTTCCACGGGAGCGCGGCGGCTCGGCGATTTGCATGATAAACAAGAGCTGCGGCGTGGTCCCGCGCTGTTGACGCCGGCTTCTGCGGGCCCTGCGGAGAGTATCTGTCGGAGCAAGGGCCCGCGGGCGTCCCGGCGGTCGGCAGCGAGCACGGCCGCCGCTCAATCGAAGCCCGCGGTCCACAGTCGGACGAGCCACGCGCCCGTCCATTGGTCAGCGTCGGCGTCCCCGGGGACAGCGTCGCTACTCCCGACGTCGGGGCCGCTTCCGAGCGAGCAGCGCCCAGCAGTCCGACCAACCGCCATTCCGCGAGAGCGCCGCTGCGTCGAGCGAAGGGAGGATTCCGAGGGGGTCGGATGCGTCGGTCTAGCGCGCGGTCCCCCGGGGAACCAGGAGCCATTCCATCGGGCCGTCCCTCGGGGCCCTCGCTGCAGGCTGCACGCTCCCGCAAGCTCCCCGAGGGGGCCGCGATGCGCTCTCCCCGGCCTCCCCGGTCGCCTCGGCCCCGGCACCTGCCGCCTTCCTACAAATAGAGCGGGGCCCGCGCTTGGGCTCCATCGAGCGTCGTCGTGGTCGCCAGCGAGCTCGGCCACTCGACAGCGCGTGCTCGCGACACGTGCCACGCGACGTCGGGCCGATCGGACCGGTATAATTGGGCTCCATCCATCTCGAGCGGCGTGTCTCCGAAGCCCGGCGGAGCGCTGGTCGAACCGGCCGTCCCTGGCGATGGCTCGTTGTCTCCCCGGAAGCGCGGGTAACGAAGTGGGGGCAGCCCGGACGTGGCTGACGTACTGCCACCGGAAGGCCGTCGATTTACGGGCGCCGTGCGAAAGCTCTCGCCATCGCCGTCGGCCACGCACCGGTGTGCACGCTCGCCGGGCCCCCGTGGGGACGACTTCTGATCAGGGCCGAGGTACTGCTTGCAAGCCCGAAGGCCAGAGAACTGCGCAAGCATTTTTTCGATTCTTAGCTCTCCGGTGCAACTCGAGCTTATATGGTATTAGCATACAAGGCATGGCATGTTCGAGCATATATTCTCAGATGCGATGTCTAGCCGGAAATGACATTGGTCTTCCTCTCCCCTTCGATTTCGCCGATCGAGAGCGTAGCCCGCCGGTAACCATGGGTATGTCGGGGGCCTTGATTAAAACAAAAAAGTAATACTAAACAATAAATTATGCACCGCCAAAAAAAAAAAAAAAAAGCTCGCGTATCTGCTTTTTTGCAAAATACTCCGAGGTAGAAGCAATGCGATTTAATGAGAAAGCGTGGCGCAAAACGAGGCGACCTATAGGGATGTAACTTGCAAACATCAACAGCGTGACGGGAGAAGTCAGACGCAATACCCAGTATCAGCCATCGCAGACTTTGCGTTTAGGCTATAACGTTTTCTTGGTGTTAATGCATTTAATGCAAAGGTGCAGCGAGCTTTCCTTAATTTTTTTTTTACTGGATTTTTATTTTTACTGGCTCACAAACTTGTAACTGCTTACAACGGTGTGCCTTAAAACCTCTTAAACCCTCTTACGACGAGGGCAGAGAGTAGGGAGCCGAGACGACATACTGGCGCCATCTCTCGGGCAGCCACGGAACACTGAACAGTTTCGTAGAATTGTTTTTTCGAGGATTCTCCTTTTTTTTCTTTTTTTGGATCGAAAAACTTTTGTCAATGTTGCAAACGACCATTTTTCATTGATCGCACGTACATTTGATTTCACGAATACCGCAAAACCTTCGCACTAGTGAAATGCAGCTCTAGGGTCACCTTATACGATGAGAGAACATTGTGTTCTCTTGTCATGAGAGGCCGTGAAAAATCTTTCGTAAGCAAACGGAAGTGTGTGAACGGGTTTTTATCGCTGCACTTTATCACTAGATATATCAGACTTTGGTCCTCCGAGTGCTGTGGGAAAGTAGACGTGTGGCCTGTTCTTAGTCTATGGTTAACGAAAACGATATTTTCTGGGTTTTATTTGGGTAAGGCGGGGACAGTATGCGGCTGTATTATGTGCACTGGCCAGTTTTTTTTTTTTCTGTAGTATGTAGTTACCGATAGCTTAAAGACAGACTGAACTCCGACAAACACAACTTTTTTTGCAAAGTGCCTGTATACAACACGTACGTGACAAGATAAACTAAAAAAAAAAAAAAAAAAAAAAAACATAATAAGCTAATATGAAAGTCTCGAGACCCGTTTTGATTTAGGAGGAATTCCGACATTTAGACAGGTGGACCCAAAATACAAGCACGTGTTTCAGAATAGCTCCTAAAGCAGAAGGGCGACTCTAGATTACCACTGAAACACGTTCGCAATAGGTTCCAGTACTGGATATACAACGTTTTACATACGACTGAAGATCTTTTAAAAGAAGGGCACTCTAAATAGGGACTAATTATTTGCGGATAAGGTTTCCAACCGCGGCAAATGTTTGGGTGCGAGTGTCATGCGATAATTAGTCATCTAATTACCTAAAATCATGTAATTAACTCTTTCACTTGGCATTTCAAAGAGATATGTTTCTCGCTGTCAAAATGTGACACAAGAGTTATTAGGCGCCGAAAAACTAAATTCCGCTCGCGCTGCGGTACGGGGTCAGGACCGCAGGAGTTATACGACTAACCACATAACCCCCTCGCACATACCGCATTAGTTTACTTTTCCCGGCCTTATTTTTTAAACAAAAAATATTAGCAAACTTCCTTTTTTTCAATTTTTGCGGGGAAAAAAAGAAAGAAAAACAGTCCTAATTTTAGATAATATTTTTTTCGCTTCAGCGAAAAAAAAAAAAATGATGTAAGCGTGAAAAGTGCCTACATCCTGATAATGTAGAATGGCACCTGAATCGTCCACCAAAAATATGTTGGCAGTTTGTGAAACAGCATACATCTGAAGGTAGTTCAAGTATCTGTTTGGCGTGATGGTTCAGATAGCGCCGATGGTTATCACTCTCCGCTTATAAAATGCAGGTATTTTGGCTTACTATTTTAGCGAGTCTAATGAGCCTGGGGTCGATCAGATAAACTCAATACGTTTTGTGCTCTGTGTGAGCACGACATAACAAAATTGCACGAAAACAAAAACTGATACGGAAGTTTTTTTGTTTTTTTTTGGTGATGTTGATGGCATACCAAGTTTTATTATCAAAGGATTTAGTGAACTGTTCATTCCCATTTCGAAACTTATATTTTAAATCTTTCAGTTAGTTGAAGCACTTTTCCGTAGCTTTGAAAACGACGATTGTTTCGAAATGGCAAAAAATGGCGATTGTTCCTATAAAAAAAAAAAAAAAAGAAAAAAAGTGATGCCTACAGTGTCACATATTATCATTATCGCCGTTTTCTGTTTCAAGTTTATAAGGTTTTCGAGATTTTTATACGGACGTGGATGCCATTTTATATATATATATATATATATATATATATATATATATATATATATATATATATATATATATATATATATATATATATATATATAACTGAGATAACCGGCCTCCTGACGAGGGCCGGACTCCGGCCGAAACGTCGAAGATTAAATCGTCCGTTGTTGCTGTTTTTCACTAAGGGTTTTTTTCTTCTCAGTTTTATACCCACGCCTTTATACCCACCATGCCCGTTATATATATATATATATATATATATATATATATATATATATATATATATATTTATATCCGGCAAAAATTACCACTTTTGTACCATGGTTTCTCGAGTGGTCGCTCTTTCGAGAGACTAATTTGTGTACGTTTTTTTAGAATACTTTGCATCATTTGTTACGAAGAAAAGAGAAGTAAATACAATATACCTTGATATGACAAAAGCGGTTCTCAAAACACCTGTGTAAATTGTTTTTGTATATATTTTGTTGAGAATATGTAAAAGCTTAGCGACTATTATCTGTAATTTTGCTCGAGCAGCTATGTTCGGGTTCCTTAAGGTTAATCTAAAATTTTCATTCCAGCATCCGGTGTTTCCTTAAAGACGGGGTGACAGCTGCTCACACATCATACAAAAGACAGTCTGCAAACACGAGTCACCACAATATCCGTGGTTCGAATGCCGCGTGCCCAAGTTTTCTCCTTGAATTCATTGCCAGGCGGCATTCGAAGCACGGACCTCGCGGTGACTCGCGTTCGAATCTCTATGTAGAATGCCTATTGTATGATGTATAAGCAGTGGGACCCCGGCTTAAGGGTCCAACCTATACTCCGTTCACCCATAAACCGAGACTAGAAGCTCCGCCTTCGGCCCGAGCTTTCTGCCCTTGCTAACACAAGTGTGAACGCGCTGGCACGCGCGACCAAAGCACTGAGGAAGCTAGCGAGCTCGCGCTGAAGGCGGAGCTTCTAGTCTCAGCTGTTTATCTTCTTAAATGATATTATACAGGGCGTTATTTTAGGCTTTACCATTTTGTTTATATATAAAAAAGAACAAAAAAAAGTGAAAGTTACACTAATTTGGTCTGTACGTCGTATTATAGGGCCAGTGGAACATACTATAGAGAGCTAATCATCTCGATAAGTCTGACAATTAACTAAGATTTGTTGATTATATTTTATTTAGTGAAAATAAACAAATGGTACCAGTTAGAAAATTGCTCAGCGTAATCAAAATCCACTACTTCTTATTTTGGAAATACTGTGAGCGCGTGGCAAGCGGGGTAGCGTGCTAAAATTACTATTCATGCAACAGGCGCAAGGCTAGCGGTATGAAAACGCAGGTGATAAAAGACGGACTATCCGCGCAAGAGCAGTTTTGCACCTCTAGGCTTGTGTCTGTTGCAGGAGTGGTAACTAGCGCACCACCGCGCTTCCCATGCGCATCAAGTCCTTCCAAACATTATTGATGCAGAGGTTTTCGATGACGCTCAGCAAGTTTGTAGTTGCAACCATTTGTTCATCTTTACTAATTAAAAAGTTAATTAACAACATTGTGATAATTATTTAGCTTATAGTGACGATTAACCCTTTGTATTATGTTCCCCTGTCCGTATAACTAACCTGCACAAACAACGTTAGCGTAGCTTTCATGGTTGTTTTAAAACAAATCTGTAAAGCATAAAAAACACGCTGCATAACGTTTGCGTCAAGAGGTTTCAACTGCTACCTTTCGCTGGAGACGTTTATTTTCTAATATCGCTCATAGCCTTATAGTAGACTGTGATGTATTTCAAGATCGTGTCTTCCTGTTATTATATGGTGTAAATAAGATATTTTTTACGTACTCCTAAGAAAACAAAAGTGCTATTGTTGTGGTGACGGATATCTAAATTTACAATTTTGAGGGAATGACACATTCAGTATGAAAGATTTTATCGTACGTGTGAATAGTGCTTCGATTTTTAGAAATCACGTCTCTTCTATTTGGGTAGTGACTCAAACTTTAGTGAGGTCACTACTCCAATTTACTTCTTTCACATGAAGTGCATTATCTAAGAAACAGGTCATGGGCGTAGAAAATGTTAAGAAAGTAGTTCTTTAAATATTTTGGCGATGGGCGCCTTGAAAGAGTCTTGTATCAGAACTATGAACTTTATTACAACTCTGAACTTTATAATAACTATCAATTTTATTAGAACTATGAACTTTGTTATAACTAGGAACTTGTCTATAACTATGGCAAAAAGGTTTTTCCTATACTTCTGTCTACAGGAGAGCTGTTCGTGACTTTGTACTTTTGTACGGCAGCAAACGTGGTGCCGATCTTCTCAGCTCCTTAGCAAAGTTAACTTTCATATCCCGTTCCGCTTAGTTATGGATATTTCATTTGTTCTAATGCTCGCCCGACTTGAAACACTTTGCCAATTTCTCGATTGATCGATCATTACATTGACATTATTTATCATTTACAATATGCCGCCGCCAATTAAATTATTTTGTGCTTAACTCATAACATCATTATCTATTTTTTTTGCTTAGAAATAGTATTTTTGACTAAATGTGTTTAAGGATTATTTTGTGTGTGTTTGTGTGTGTTTGAGCACCTAGCAGAAGACCGATGGGCTTTTTTTTGGGGGGGGGGGGGGGACGCTGAAGATGATTAATTTTATTTTCCCCCTATCTGGCTGAACACTGCCTTCGAGAACAATCAAGTGTGCGCTTTTCCTGGATGTTTCCAGAGCTTTTGACTCCGTGTAATATAGATTTTTATGAGTGAACTCTTCAGCTTAGGCTTTAGGGGTTTCTTTTACACATTGCTTCTGTCAAACGAAACGCAGCTAGTTTCGATATCTGGAAAACGCAGTGCTGAAATGTCTTCAATCCGGCGTTCATCAGGGATCTGTGCTCTCATCTCTTCTTTTTAATATCTATGTCCTCTCTCAGGTAGTGAAATAGTGTAAGATCTTTCAATACGCAGATGACACCGTTTTATAATCGAGTCATTTCGAATTCTGTAAGGCGGTAGAATTACTAATGTTTTATTTAATTGATATTTTGAGTTGGTTTTCGGCAAATGTCATTAATGCCAACACGAAGAAAAAACACAACTGATGGGCTTTTGCACTCCGCTAAAGAAGGTACTTTCAAAGAAGCCAACACTTCTGCACGTTTCAAACTGCGGTTCTTGTGAATGTGTGCCAGTAGAATATGTGAGTACTACAAAATACCTGGGAATTTATTTTAGCTGTGACTTGTCTTAGAATTCTCATCTCTTATACATCTTGAAGTTGCTGCGAGCTGCATCTTGCACCCTCTACATACAATATACGAACATTCATCCCCATGACAACCCGAAGGCTTCTTAGACACGCACTTGTTTATAATTTGCTCTCTCTCTCTCTTTACCATCGTATGCTCTCTCTCCTTACCATCTTTTCGAGCCTTATTAATGCATACAGTTACACTCCGGCACTACTGGGATAACACCTTCACGGTTCCCAACGTAATCTGCTGCGACCTTCGAGAAATGAGTTCGGAGTTATTATGTTCCACACACTTTTAACAACCTCCCACCTGTGCTGAGTGATATCATTTCTCGTGTAAAGCTAATAAGAAAACTAAATACTATTTGCGCGGATTTTGGATAAGGTAATAACATAAACCGTCAAGACTACTTCTACACTCCATCTCCGAAGTTCCGTGCAGCGTAATGGAAGCTGTATGCTCTTCAGCCAATCGGCAGAGCGAGCATATGAGAGAATTCACTACGCGCTTTAGCTTTCTCTTCATCCTATCTGTTTCTTCTCGTTATTTTTCTATTTTAGCCGCGAATGGTAATTAAAATCACTGCTTAATAGATTTTAATTATTAACGCTGATCCTATCGAAGGGTCCTGGGTTGTCACAGCTATTACTTCGTTGAGATATGGTGTGTGTTAGTTTAGGGAACCGATTAAACACTATATAATCCACGATCTGCTTGTTGTTGACACTGTATTGTTACTTGAACGCCCCAGGCGTGTGACCACAAAGCCCCGGCCCCATTACTTATGCATCACACGAGCCAGTGGTTCTCAAATGGGGGTCCGGGGACCCTTCGGGGTCCGCGAAGGCACTCTAGGGGTCCGCGTTCATGAGTCAAGCCCGGCAATAAAAGTTTTTTTTCCAGGTCGAGAAGAAATGTTTCAGTTTTTGGGCGAGTTTCCTCGTGTGCATGCATGTCAATAAGAAAGGTCTACTTTACACTAGCCCTCACTTAAATCCATTTATTCAATTAATGTTATATTTAACCTATACCTTCCCCCTCCCCTCACCCCAAACAGGGTTCTCCATCATCGCCGATCCACAAAGGGTCCGCTAAACATAGATGGTTGAGAACCACTGATACAAGCGATAGCCCGCAGACACTGTTCGAACGTTGGCCATTGCGGTACACGCGCTCCGTATGCGGCGTGACAAGGAAGTCTTTGAATTGGTTACCTTGCGGCATAAAGCTAGGATGTTCTGGTAATTCTGGTGACTCGTACTCAAATTTGTCTGCAGTCGTGCCTACACCTCGTCATTTCCTTAATGTTTCTGAACTTCGTCTTTCTTTCTTTTTTTTTTCATACGTTTTAACACTTCGTCGTCCTTAGGCTGTCTCGGCAGCTGCCATTTTTTGGGAACCGAAGCACCTCCTGACAACTTGTCTCCGCTTCGTCTCAATGGAAACCTAAAACAAATTTTAATTTTCATTATAAGATATATTCAAACATCTCCCGTGACACAACAAACTACTGTTTTTAGGAACAGATTATTTCGCTTAACCTAACCTAATAATCTGTGTGTGACTGTCTGTAGGATCTCTTTCTTGCGTGTTAGTACATCGAGCAAAAGCAATATTCCTCACCGAATGATTTAGATGAACAAAAGCAGGCGGTTTACAATTAGGCAACGTCAAAACAGTTTAGAAGCATGCACCACAGAACTTTATTGCGGCGCGCTCCACTTAGATGATGTATAGTGATCGTGTGCGCACGGTTCACCCCCCTGTTTTCTTTTAACGATCTTTACCTTGTCACTTCTTGGACTTTTTGTAGTTTCTTTTTTTTCTTTTACATTTTGTGTACTTTGCTGTAGATTTTGTTGGGATAACTCATAGAAGTCTCTAGGACTTCTAGGAGTGATTATTATTATTATTATTATTATTTAATATTTTGTCGAGCTTTACACGAAAACATTTTTTTTTTTTAGGTTTTTTGCAAGGAATTTAATTTGCATTTCTTTATGACGTCAACATGGAGCTCAACTATCCACCGATATGCCGAAGGTTGCTGTCACCATCACGGCATTGGGTTTAAGCCCCAGAATTCTGGCAGCGACAGATAACTTGGAGTGCTTGCAAGTCATCTAAATCGGTAAATCGGTAATTGTCATACTATACATAAAGTCAGTTTCAGAGTAATTAAGTCCGACCGCACCCGACGCTGTACCATCCTCGGGAGCCAATCAGTCAGAGCAAAAAGGGCACGCCGTGATGGAGCACTTTTGGCAGTGGCTAAACCAACCGCGCACAGCGAATCTGCCACGCACCTGCGCTTTTTTTTTTTGTTTAATATTTTTGACTGTGCGTGCTATAGGTTTATCCGGTGATACCAAACGCAGAAGGAACTTAACGTGAAACGGAGTTCCTGTACATGAGCTTTTCTTTTCCCTCCAATAGGCCTTTCGCCAAATTACCCAAGCGGAAAGGAAAATGCTGAGAACGTAAGTGCACACGCGCTGCATGCGTTGTCCTTGCCAGTTTAAAGGCCCACGCTCGCAGTTGCGTTTGAGACCGCGATTGAGTACGCTGTGTCGAGAAACGGCAGCGAGTCACCGCCACATCCGTGCTTCGTATAAAACATGGATTCCAATGCAAGGAGTAGCTCGGCACGCGACATACGAAGCTCGGATGCCCTTGTTTATAGCAGTCGCAACGCATTGACACGCTGTCAAACGCAACTGTGTGTGCTGGCCTTGGAATATTCAATATGTAATCATCGTAAGGCTCTGAAGAACACAATTGCACGATACTTATAGCCCCAGGGCAGTTAACAGGACGTGCCGCGGTCGGCTGCTAGTCAGCGTGCCTTGTGGCCGAAGGAGGGCAACTTTGGGAAGGCTAGGTCACCGAGCAATCGGATACAAGAGCTACGTCACAGTTTGGAACGGCGCTCGGAGATTTGAGCTCGAGATCAGGTTCAATGATCGCGGCGGCGAGCCGTCTCAGAGTTGACGAAATTCCCCATAGGATGGCGCCACTTGTCAAACATAACTTCATTGCCCGGTGAGTATAGTCTTAGGTTTTTATTTTAAAACAGTTACCGCAGCAGACGCCATCACGTGCAGTACGTGTTACTCCACTCTCAGCACACTCCTTGGTGCTTGGGTTACACCAGCAACGGGTTATTTGTGCGATGGCAAAGCTGCGTCTAATCAACACCTGTAGCGCAAAAGCCGAGCTCTGCAGAACTCGTTGTGCACACGACTTTAAAAGCCAGCATGCCTCCCGTAGAGGAACACAAGAGACAGAGCCCGAGACACGGTACCATAGGCCCCTGATCGACGAGTTATCTGCATTTTGACGCCACTTGCAACCCTGCAGGGCGACGAACGAATTTCGTCTGGCAGCTGAGACGCCCGCGGTCTCCACACCTGTATATACCTCGCGTCATGTCCAGGGACAAGGGTGGCGGTGATCGACGCCGGATCCCGCGCACCCACCTCCCTCTGCCTGCCCAGACCATGGCTGGAATGGGCGTTCGACGGATGCCAGCGCGAGTCCTCGCGGTGATGCTCGCTGTCGACGCCGCGGAAGGCAGCTGCGCGAGCGAGAGGGTCGATGGAGCGCAATCGCTCCGAGGCCAAGTCAAACAAGGCACGCGAGAGGGTGAATATTTGAATCGCTGATGGCGGCTAGCCACAAAGACAAACAGCGCGTGGGGCGCCCGTGAACCACGAGCCGCACAAAAGAGCCCGCTCCCCGCGCTATCGGCCCGTGGCTCGGTGCCCGCTAACTCGGTTAGGAGTCGGGCTGCCGTGTGGACACGCTGACCGGCTGGCCTCGGGCGCCCCGACGAGCGCCGGAACGTCGATGGCGCACCTTGCCCTCTCCGAGCCGCGGGCACTCGACACCCGCTCGTGCAGCGCGGGGTGATCTGCGTCGCGGGGGGTTCGACCCGGAGTCGTGCCGAGCCTCGCGGTTTGTCTGCCCATTTGACGGCAGCGCCCACCCGAATGGAGGTAAAGCGAAGAAATTCAAACGGTGAATGTTTAGACAGCATAAGGTCGGTCTGCCTTTCAGGTATACGGCGTTACTGGTTTACGTTGTACATGAGGAATTCGGACAGTGAGGTACCACTAGCTTGGGGCCTTGAACATTCTGAACGTAGGGATATATGGCCGCGTGCCGGTACGATGCGAAGCTAGATCTAAACGGGCAGGACATGGGGACTTAAACCATGGCGTCCCTGGGTTCTGCAGCACGGGCGTTCGTTCCAAGTGCTCCGAACTTCGATGCGCCAACACACTCGGTCCGTACGTTGCATGTGTACAAAAACAATATTTTCACTCGCGTACTGACCACTAAAGCGCATGGAAACCAATCATTACCAATTACGAAAGGAGAGCAGCGAATGACGAAGTTGTGGTAACATTGAAGATTATCAGAGTCTAAGTTATTTCCAGTATCTCGACGCAGTCCATGGTGTGTTCTTCGTTTTTAGTTGACGCTCCAAGCGTATAGTTGTTTCTTCAAGGAGTAAAATCATGGAACGGATCCGGGGCGCCATGACTGGCTTCACTCACTTCACAAATGCGCGCCTGCCAGCAACTAGACACAGGCGGAGACGGTAGCTTCTTTTGCGATTCCACAACGTTCTCTTGGTTTTCGCGGTAGAAAGAGGAAAGGGGGCTCGGGGTTTTTGGTAAACAGCTCCCGTGTTTTATGCATACGCGGATGCCGCCTTGGAGATTTGCTTGCCCGGCACCCCTCCTTGGTACGTCGCCGTCAACGCTGCTCGGTTTACTGTCTCCTGCTCCGAAAGCGCGGGACGTTCAAATAGGCCAATCAGAGCCCTGAATTTCCTCCATTGTTTTACTTGGTAAGGAAGTCACAATACGCAACCGCGTTTGGTGCCTTTTCACGCGCCGGGACTTTTTCTGCGAATCGCAGTGGTTGGCTTCGAGCGAGCTGTTGGAGTAAAACAGACGCGAGGCTTTGTTCCTGCGGAGGGCTCTGCTATCTGCGGTAGCGTACGGTATCCTTCGAGCGCATTTATCGGTCGTCGATCGAATTACTCCCCTCGAGACGCGCTCGTGTCCGTGGCGAATGAGCCCCCGCCTCGGAATAATTCATTCGGCTGGTGGTGTCAAAGCCGAGGAGAAATTGCCGCGGGCGGAACCCTTTTTTCCGACGTCTGTCAGCGTGATTGTCAAAAGTTACAGGCTCGTTTCCAGCTCCATTTCGACCTGTCAGTTTTCAGTGCCTCCTAATGGAAGTGATACCCGACGAAAAACGTGCGCGATAATGATTTAAAGAGATCCGGAAAATGGAGAACCGGATGCTCCTTATCTATCGCGTGGGACTGTTTCGTTATCACGGCATCGGGTCCATTGCAGGAGGTGCACAGATCAGAGATGGCTTATTGTTATCGGACGGAGTGGTTTTTTATTTTTGCTCGATACTTCTCCATGCTTTATGTTTTTACGTATGGTCCCTTTATTTACATTCGGAAAGCTCCCCATCCGCTGGGATCCTCCTGTAGGTCGCAGTGGTTGGCTCTTGGCGCGTACCGCAGTAGGATGCAGAGATGCGCAGGCAGTTTCTAGCTTACTCCTTCGAGGTCATCGCGCCTCACCCCAGTGCATTCAATCGTGTAACATTGCGTAGGGCGAAGAGAGCTAATCACTGCTCTCAGCGCAATGCGCTCGGTGAGTGATGAAGTGCATTGAAGGTCACACTGCTGCCCTGTTGAGTGGCGCATAGTGATTTTGGTGATCGAAATGGTATGTGCGCTTTGCCGTTTGCGAGTAATATTTCACTGTGTAGGGGGGAAGTGATCGTTCCTTTACGCAAAGTCGGCCCATATGCCTTCCATAAATTTCCGGATATACCTCGTGAATGATGAACTCTTGTCAACTAAAAGAACTACAGCTGTGTTAATTATTAGCCCCACACTGTACTTTTTAAAGGGACACTAAAATTTAAAAATAATATATATACGTATTTTTTTTTTCTAAAGGGCTTACTGGGACACGTATTTAAATATATTCAATTTACCACAAAAAGTAGTTTTTTTTTTCTGTGTGTTTTTTTAAAGGTATCATTGCTCTCCGCGTTTCAGAGCATGTACTTTTAAGTCTTGACGTTGAATCTGCAGCTCTGTTTTGTCAGCAACGGGACCCAATATATGATGCAGATGAGTAATCACTACTGATTTATGCACATTCTGGCGACACCAGGTATAAGTCGCGCTGCGCAGCGCAGGCTAACTTGCTCCAGTTTAGCGTTGAGCCAGATTCGCCGCACCTCCAGGGCAGCCCGGTCCCACGTCCTAGAATCCCACCAAAGCTTCGTTTAGACAGGCATAGACAGAAGGGTCTCCCAGACGAAAAGCTGCTAAAGACAGCCTGACGGGGTTGTGAGCCCAGTGCGTGGGAAGAAGCTTCGAAAACAATATCTAATTATATTATAGAATACTAGCGACAATACTGTAAAAACGTATAAAATATATCGAAGCATTCAACAGACTAGATGAAATGTGAGCGTAAATCGGTTCTTTGAATCAGAAATACATCACTGTCATTAAATAAAAATAAAAACATTTATATAGAACCGTAGGGAGGTTGCAGTACAGAGATTGTAAATTATACCTTGTTCTGCGTCGAGGGGCCATTAATTTTTCCGGGCGACAGGTAGTAATGATGCTCTCGTACCTAATTATTTTGGAAGTCGAATACAAGATATCAATAAAGGCTAGACGAAAGGCGAATGGAATAGAGTAGACGATATTTACAAATGGTTTCGTTGCGAATTACTCTGTATCTATGATATAAATGTTATGAGCGATAATCATATCGGACATCTGCAGAACCTAGGGCTGAGCGTCGATTTAAATTTTAACCTGATTAATCGCCACCCTTTCATCGATTAATTAATCCATAATTGGTTTTGTTCATTCCATTGCATATAGTTTAAAGAAGTCAAAATGACATTGTTTTTCTCTTCGCTGAACATGTGAAAACGCGTAATGTACCATTTCGGATTTTAAGTCAACCTTGATGTGAAGTTGAGAACAATCAAAAGACACCCGCACCCACTAATTATTCCTTCAGTCGCAGAAGCAAAGAGGTTTGTTGATATTCTCTGCAATAGCGAACTCCCTTGATTTTTCACAAACGTCTCTGATGCGCTAAACGGACACCAGCGAGGCGTTAAAGTGATTGGGACACGTATAACCTTCTCCACTTATTTGGAATTCCAAATCTCGCCCCTACAGTTTACTTTAGGACAAGATGTCACCTAAAGTTTACTTTCATGCGCATGTACGCGTCCACGTCCGCGTGGTGAAAGCGTCGGCTTTTAACATTTGTTTGTTAGTCAAAAGTTCACCGATTAAGAAAACAAGCCGAAGACACCTAAGACTGCTTACGTGTAAGGATGCGAACGCATTAAAGTCCCGCGGGTAAAATGTTTTGTTACTGCGGTGACATCACTCCCCCCCCCCCCCCCCCCCCCCATTTACGCTAGCATGCCAGCATTGGTGGCCGCCGCTGGGGTGAAATATGTTTAAAATCAGAAGGGGAAAACGCACACAAAAGAAAACTAAGTTGAAAAATGTTTTTTTTTTTGTATATTTTACAACTACAGAGGAATTGATAAAACATCATTTTCAATGGGGCCATCTTACGTCTATTTTTGTTGTAATAATTCTAAAAAAGTTTGATATATGTTGTTATGAAACAGACTGGGGGGGCCTTGCAGATTCATTCTTTGTTAAGATGTTCGGAGCGAGAAACAACCTTCCGGAACAGATTGTGTGCATTGGACGAAAATGACGTTCTCTTTTCGCTAATGTCTCATTACATCTAATAACCCTCTACAATATTGCCCAGGAGGTGATGTACGTACACTGTGAATAACTAAATCAATATTTGCCGTTCAAATGAGCACGTCAGCTTCACTGTCAGAAACTAATAGGCTGGTGTCGTCGGCATATATTATAAACTGAGCTTGATCGTCAATATTTGCAATAGCATTTGACAAAACTAGTAAAAAAAAAACATGCCCTGTGGAACCCCGCATACAATATACGAAAAGCGCTATGTTGACCATAGATATTTGCACACATGCTGGCGATCATTTAAACCGGAGTTCAACAGCATAAGTGATGGCCCCGGACACCCTATTTATTTATCTGAGCAAGTAAGGTTTTGATATTAAGGCAGTCAAAATCTTTGCTAAAAGAAAATAATAAACCAAGTGTTGGAACTTGCTTTTTAATATTTTGTAGTGTAATTTCTTTTTGGAAAAATCAACACGATTCCGTTAATTTACTTCTTTGAAAGCGAAATTGCAAATCCCTTAGTACGGAATACTTTACAAAAAATCTTCCAGACTTCTAAAATAACTTTTCTTTTTAGTCTCTTTGAAAAACATGAAAGACTATATTAATGATCTGTAATTGTTTAGCATATTTTAACAGCTCTATTTAAAGTAACGGTCACCTTAGCCAGCTTCATATTTTGCGGAAACTAGCCACACGCTGAAGATATATTTAATATATTCGTTTCGTCTGGTGGTGATCACATCCATTATAAACTTAATAGGCTTGATTTACAAATAACGAACGACACAGCTTTTGATAATTTTAGTTCCATAAGACATATCAAGAACCTCTTGCTCACTCGCATGTCTTCTTAATGATATGACGAACAAACAGCGAAACATGGCAGCAATGAGGCAAAGACACTACATTTACAAAATATTAATAAGAATGCTCCATCAGACGGGTTCGGGACACTATTCTGCTGTTTTTTCTTGGCTCACCTATGCTTTTGGGCCCACTATCCCGATTCATAACTTCTTTCATTTTGTTCTACATAACACGTTACCGATTGGCATCAGGAGATATTTATTTGCAGTACAATTATTTAGCTTCGTTTAGCTTGGGAGTACGATCATTCTTATTATAAGGCATCACTAGGTGACTTGGTATTTTGTACTGTTGGTGCACTTCGCTTCGACGGAGGTGCGGATTGCTTCGGTTTGCCCGCGGTCGATGAAGTGAACCAAACCTACAATAACGAACCGCTTCACTAGTATGTGTTCCCCTGTGACGTAAGGTCAAGGAATTCAACGGACTCTCCGACTGGCCCTAATCGGCAACCGAACTGTCATATTTTTATTCGGCATATATTTCAAGAAACTACCATGAGAGTCAGTAATGTCAGGCACAAAATGCATCTTGAGGTGCTGATGAACTCTCTAAACAGCTCTTCGTCGGGTTTTCTTCGTTCTCATTCTTTAGCTTTTGTCATTTTTAACGCATCGGATGAGTCCTAATCTCCAAGGAAACCGAAGCTCCGTAAAAGGTTGGTTCTACGCGCCAGACGAGCAACTCTTTCAACAGGGAATGGCCAGGAGCGGCCAAACGGGGGTACCCGCAGGTATGGCCCGGGAAGCGGCGTCATCGATCGCGAGACCCCGCGCACTGGGTCCAGCCGGGGCTAGCGCCCAAGGCGCGGTCCCCGGAGGCCGCACCCTCGTCGGCAGCTGGCCGCAAGGACCACACCCGAGCGTTGGGCGTGGTCCTGCGAGAGCCCCGTGACGTCACGCAACGCGATTACGCGCCACCGAGACGCCGCGCCAAGGCTGCGCACGGGGACCACGCGGCCCGCAGCCCAGCTATTTGCCTAATGGGCTTTCGGCGTTCGCCGCGGCCAGGGTCCCGCCCCGAGCCACGACGACAGACCCGTGCGAGAACCTCGCTCGTCCCGCGCGGGGGGCACGCTGCGGGGGCGACGCGACCCCGTCCCAGTCCGTGCTAGGCGGGGTGTCCGCAAACGTGGTCCCGACGACCTGTCCTTGACGGGAAACCAAGACGAGCCTTGTCGCTCGGGTCGCCACGCTCTTCGTCTCCACCCGATATGCGGTCACGCCTGCACTGCACGAAATGCGAGCGTTTCTACTTTCTCTCCGCGCACGAGAGGGGCCAACCCTCACGATCTGCGGACGCAGCGTTGCGAAAACGCGAGATCCGCAAAACGTTAAAATTATGCCTGCTTATTGGATTCTGGACCTTTTCAAGACAGTGTCCCGAAGCGAATGAGAATTTCGCGTGAGTATTCTACCTCTGCACCATGGTACACTAGAATCCTTTCGTACAACGCAGTGATACACACATGAGAGCGCTCGTGAGTACGAAGAGTACTTGCGCTGGTATGCTTCTCGTGTTTGTTCATCATATCGCTGTTGTCTCTCCTCGCTAAGGAGGAGGAGATTCTCGCGCTAAATCTCGTCCACCTTGGGGACTGGGGATTTCCTCTAAGTCACCATCTATTTTATACGTGGCTTGTGTTCTTACACAGGTGCAAAGATTAAAAGATATTTTGTAAGTGCCATCAGTAACAAAATTTTTTTTTTTTTTTTGCCACGCCAGGAATCTGGGGTTCTTATCGTGGCAACATGAACGCCCACCAAACGAACCCACGCATAACATGTAACAGCGCGAGACTCCGGTCAACGGTGTCCGAAATCTGCCACCTAATTGGCCACAAATCATAGAACTCACCTGAATAACAAAAAGATCGAAGGGTTAGAAGTTCATTTTAGGGCAGAAGTGTACTTTCGACGCTGTAAGCACCTGCACGCGGCCATGACGTCACGCCACTGCGGAGGTGCTGCTACGGTACGACGTGACTATGTGGGGTTCAATGACTCTGGTATGAGGACACTATCTGAGCTTAAATGGCTCTGATGTAACGTGACTATCTGTGATTGAATGGCTTCGGTACTACGTGACTATCTGTGGTTGAATGACTCTTGTACGACGTGACTATCTGGGGTATAATGGGACTATCTGTTGGTAAATGGCTCTTTACGACGTGACTATCTCTGGTTGCATAACTCTAGTACCACGTGAATATAGTCGGTTGAATGGATCTAATATGATGAGACTAAACATAGTTTAATGGTCCTGGTACGACGTGACTATATATGTGGTTGAATGACTCTGCGTACGACTCTGCTATCTGTGGCTCAATGGCTCTCCTAAGATGGACTATTTTTGGTACAATGTCTTTGATGCGACGTGATTATCTGCGGTTAAATTGTTCTGGTATAATGTCAATACATGTGGTTCAGTTACGCCGGTACGATGTGGCAATCTGTACTTCATGAAGTGAGAGCACCGTCTACACTTTCTTGTAGATTTCTCTACGTAGGCTTGGGCTACTCTGAATTCTAGAATATTCACACAGGTCTACATTTTCAAAAACCACTCGGGGGGTCAATCTTTGCTGGTTATGCGCACGGAAGCTCGGCGATTGACAATGCCGGAAGAGCTCCTTCATCGAAAAATGAAGCCTGCAACGTACATGAAGTTACAAGCTGAGTGTCACATTGATAATTTAATTTTGAGAACACACCGGTTTTTTGTGTGCTTTCTTTTTTTTTTACCTTGGAATTTTATGAACTTTCTCCGCTATCTATTAGTGATTGGCTTTCTGAGTGGATTGTGGGGAAAAGGACGCACGGGAATTTTTAGAGGGAACAAGGAAGCGAATTTGTCAGGGCGGAGAGTGCTCTGTTAACTGACAGCTCGATTTTTCTTCGTGGTTTTCCAGAATGCATATGCTCTTGCATTTTACGGATATAGCTCGTAGCTCCGCGCGCTTAGTGCTGTTTTACCTGTTTGACCTCCTGACGTTAATTTTTTTTTTTTTTTTATTTGCCAGCATTGAGGAGATTTATACAGAAGAAATCGAGCGTTCTGAACACACGCCATCCGCGCGGGGAACAGTAGAGCTCTTCGACCCGAGTCTGATGAACCTGGCGACCGGCGTCGCTTAGACCAGAGTGGGAACCCCGGCAACAACTTCCTCGTCTGCTTAGAGAGAGCGAAAGACGGAGGGAAAGCGAACGCGAACGGCGTGAGCCCACCGCCGCCCTTCCCTGCACGCCTGCTCGGGGACCAGAGCCCACGCAAGAAGGGGCGGAAGAGGAGCTCGGGGCGCGAACCAGAGGCCCGCCGACGACCGGGAAATCTGAGCATGACACCGACCACGATTTATGCGGGCCGTTGCCGCTCCCACTGACTCCGGGAAAACACGAGGCATAGCCGTGGTCATGACCGCCACCTCTTCGCGCCGACGACACTCGACGCGGGGAGAGCCGCGACCACCGCCATTGGAGCTCCCCGAGTAGATCTTTGCCACGTGCTAGGGGATCAGTTTTGACAGGTTTATGAGTGCGGCGAGGGTTGCGTGCCAAGATCTCCGCCACGTTTATTGACTCGGCGTGGCGGGCAATCAGCTGACCGAAAGAACCTTCTGGAAGGCTCGGAAAGGCAGTCAACGTGTGACTAAGAGCTTGTTTATGGCGACCGAGCATCGTCTGATGCCACAGAGGAGCATCTAGAGAGTCCTTGGTTACCACTATGAAGCTTCCAGAAAATCACACTTGAAGCTTTGGGCCTAAACAGTTATTTATTACTTCTTTCATTGAACCATACCTCAGGCCAAAGGCCCAGCAGGAGGGGCAATCAGATTGTTGTACACGTCCAGTTGAATGCGTTAACACCATGTGCACAATAGTCCGCAAAATAAGCTTAGACCGTCCTCAAGGAACCACAATCAAGAAAATAAAGTATTTTTCAGTATGCTGATGACACTGTACTTGTTTCTCGCCCTCTCAACTACGATCATGCTGTGCGTTAGTTGAGTCTTGACGGGACAGGGGTAACGGGTTACTGTCAGTAGTCTAAAACTTAAATTATCCGCTTCAGAAATTCACTTAAGAGGGCAGACCATAAAGCGCAAGTTATGTTACACAAGTTAGGCTGTCCTTTTTGTACATATACCCGGGTACGTTGACAACATGGTGTGTTTGGGAGTTTTCCTTATTAAATTCAAATATGTCATAGAATTCCCATTTATTCTATGTTTGCATGCAGCCTCAATGTGTTAGCTGTGTACTTTTTAACTATAAAGTTTTCATGCCGTTTGTATATTTTGTTTGGTGAAAATTAAAAGGCAGAAAGTAGGATCTTGACTTTGGGGTTACATTATAGATATACCCTGAAATCCCACCGCCCACACTCTAAAAAAAGCCCGCGCGTCTACTTTCCCGCACAACACTCGGAGAGCCAATCACCGCAACTTACGGAGGCAGCTCAGCGAATGTCCATATCGAAACATATGTTTCGGCATCATAATTCGCTGAGTTGCCTCCGTAAGTTGCGGTGATTGGCTCTCCGAGTGTTGTGCGGGAAAGTAAACGCACGGGCTTTTTTTAGAGTGCAATCGTCCTTTCAATACTCGTTTTCAAATCAAGAACCGTAGTAAAAACAAAGTCCGGCTCATCGCGTAGCATTACTAATTTTCCCATTTATGAGGAGAATTAAGATATATGTGGGTGTATTTTAGATCAGATATACGTTCCCTAATCAAGATGTACCCGTTTCAAACGCCGAAAGCATCGCTTCTTCCTCCGACAACCAAATACTCTAAGAACTACTTCGCGTGGCCTATGAAGAATGCGCGAAACTTCCTTTTTTCTTGAGGTGAAAACGCGCATAGTGTCTCTTTTTCGTCCTACCCATCTTTATGGGTCATTTCAAAGAGACCCTGAAAACGAGCTGCTTTATAGAATCGGCGAAGCAACTCGCGATTTCGATTCTTGTGCGTACCCCTCGGCGTGCGATAACTGCCCGTGAAAGAGGGGTATAGGTCTGGAGTTACTCAATTCGCATTCACAAGTGTTGGTAATAAAATCCAGTAAACAGAGCAAGCGAAGTTCTCAAAGCGCAGCGCAGAGGAAACCCTCCAGGGCTCGCTGTCGACCTCTTGCTGAGAAATAACCTTTTCGAGACAGCAAGAGCTGCGCTTCTGTAAATTGTTTTCTAAGAATTGCGCTGATGTCTGTAGGAGCTGGAAACACACCCCGCCGCAAACAGTAAAAGTAGAAGCTTTTCCACGCTGAGCGTTGAACCTTCCAAGGCCTCTCGGAGCCTTTAAATTGTGTGCCGGGGGTAGGCTGTTGATAACCGCGTTCGGATTCCACTAGAACGACGATTGGTCATTTGGGGCAGGTTCCGTCGAACAGAGAGAAAGATGCTTCCCCGTTTCTAAGATGCAATTGCACTCTCAGAAAAAAAAGAAAGAAAAGAGGGTATATTTTTACACCCCTTTTTCCATATAAGACACCCCAAAACTTCAGTTCGACGTGCAGCGCACTGAAGTCGAAGCGACGGTACGAACTTTCACGAGCGGCTGGATACCCGAGTGGTAGAACTTATTAAAAAAGATAAGGTTACTGTTACTAAAAAAAAATTGATTTTTTTATTACAAAATTGTAGTATGTTTTTTTTTTTCTTTTTTTTCTTTTAGTCTTTGATACTTACTTTAGCTATTTAATAAGTTATATCGCACCGTTATCAAGCCCCTCGTAAAAGTTGGGGCCATCTGTTCGACTATAGTGCGCTGTAGGTCAAACTGAAGTTTTGGGATGCATTATATGGGACAGAAGGGTGTAAGGTGATACCCTTTTTTTTTAGAGTGTGCACTCAAATTACCCCGTGTGTAAAGAGTACACACACGATGGGAACCGTGGATGTATGTATGCCGTATCATCGAGGTTTTGGTGCTTTAGGTGTGTCAAGTAGGCTCCACGGCCGTGCCACAAACGTCATTTCATCTGTTTCCGGGGCGAATATGTCGCACCTCGACACTTTAAAACTTCCCCCGCGTCTAGCATTCCATCACTTGCCCACTCATATAGTCTCCCCCGATGACACCAGTCTGTCCATCCCAAGTAAGACACGGAGCACAACCTACCACAGAAATGATATTCAGCGGAACGTCTGAATCGAGTGTCTAGTAGGCCGATCTCACCAGTCAGTTTATCTACGCCACTGCTGCCGCGACGCACCGAGGAAACTAGTATCTTCACGTGAGACAACTTTTGCACTGTTCTGCGCGTGCAGAGCAGCGGCGAGGTTGCCGCCTGCCACTTGTGGACTACAGTTATGGCGGCGTCGCACCTGCGCCGAACGCTCGGTGAGATCTCTCTGTTTAAAGATATTACAGAGTTCAATCGAAACGTTACACCCTCCTCTTGCCCCTTGCAAATACACGCACACGCACACACACATACAACACGCACAACCCGCAACACACGCACGCACGTACCCACGCACGCACGCACGCACATACGCACACGCTCGCGAAGTACACACGGGCACGGGCCCACGCATGATCGTATACACACACAACCAGCAGACACAAGTCGTCTAGACTTTAAGCTCATGGAAGGAACTCGTTTCCAAGTGCGGGTGGCACGGGTCGCGGTTGCGACCGCGGTCCGCGGCGGTGCCTAGACCCCCAGTGATTCGCGGACGCCTCGGGCCGCCTGCCGCTGAGCCGCGGACAGGGCGTAATCGGCTTAGTGGACGCATCGCTTCGTGTGGCTGTCAAGAGGCCGGCGGGCAGGCTCCTTAGCGCTAATCTGCAGTCCCGCCGGCCGCGGTTCGCCGCGTGCCAGCTGTCGAGCCGCCGGAGGGTAGGGCGAGTGCAACGCTCTCGACTTGGAAATCTTCGCGCCAAGTTGCTGGCAGTTCTTCGAGATGCCTCTAATGAGGAAGAAAGTGGAAGCTCGCACACTGCGCGCACGTCTGCCGGGTGGTATGTGCGTGAGGCTCCGAACGCGACCAGCAAGCGTGTGCACGTATGTGCGTCTGTATGCCTGAGGATTATTTGTATATCTGGGGACAACTTAGGCAGGGTGCCAAACCAGAGCGCCCCTAGCGGTTAAAGTGCATTCTTGGAAATGACGGTCTAAGAAAAGCGGAGTTTCGGTTTCCTCCATCGTACCACGGCCAGCCGCGGACACCACAAGCATGTAACTCGATCGCGCATCACCGCAGTGTATCTCGCCGTAGTCTTCGTGGATTGATCCACCTGTGCGCGTAATGCAGTGTGTTACTTCACTTCTCGTGACTTCCTTAGATGGTAAACATTCAATGGCAAAAGCAAACTACGTCTCAATGATGAAAGCGAAAGAAAAAGATGTCTTAAGAAAACAAGTAGAGCACAACTCAAGGACATTGTAAAAGGTCGATGCTAATAAATACGGTGCTGGCCCTCCTCGAAGTCTGTCGAACCTGAAAACAAACACATGCAACGAGTTGGTGCGGACAGTAAAGCACGTTGATCAGCGTTGAGTTTAGCTTCGTTCTTGGGACGTGCCGTGTTTTTGCCTGGAAGCGTTTATCGTCTGATAAAGTTTCGAGAAAAAAAAAAGAAAAAAGTTTCTTCCTGCATTACCTGCACAAGTGGATAAGTTCACCTATAATCATTAGATCCTGGGAAAATAGCAGCAAGCTCCCCATATGGTCGCCATCTTGGTCCGTGAAAGGAGCGTTTTTTCCTGACCCCTCCGTTTTTGGTGAGCCAATCTAAATTCGCTGATGACGGGTAGCTTTGTGGAGACGTTTCTCGTATATCGAGATCTGGCTATCCACACACCGGCGAAACAAGCGTACACCTTCGTACCACCACCGCATGCTGTGTCGGTGCTTGGAGGCACTGAAAAATAAGTTTACTATTTTGAAATACGCAAGATGAGCAATATAATTGCAAGAGATCCGTGGAGATGGACATGATTGATAAGTTGATTGCATACACAGTGCCAAAGACGCTTATAATGTCGAGGAACGCTTTCAGCACCATAATGCTCTATAGCGATCTTGGTGCGACTGGTTGAGAACGACCTTTTCGAAGCTTCAAAGACTTGAATGGATTGGAATAGCGATTGCCATGGCAATCGCTATTCCAATCGCAAGACCGATCAGTCAATCACCTTGCGAGGTTTGGTCGTCTTCGTGTCCGTATCTCTTTGTGTCCGGCTAACAGGCAGGGAAGGCAATGGCGCTACTTTCCTAGGATCCACTGACTTTAAAGGGATGCTGAACCGAAATTTTGATTTAAGAAAACAACGTAGACGCGCTAGGCGGTACGGTACAAACCTAAAAACATCACTCATAAAGCGATATTTCCAACGGATGGACGCATTTTTGTAAAAGAAGAGCGCGCTTGAACAATGCCAAAGAAGCCCGTGACGTCGCGATTCTCGCTTCCTCCTCTTCTCGCTTTGACTCCGCGAGGACCCGGAGAGGGAAGGAAGCGAGGCCGTTTCCCCTTCTCCTCAACAATTCTACAGGAAACGCGACGTCACGAATCTCATTTAATCGCATCCTTATTTTGCAAAAATACGGCCATTCGTTCGAGATATTGCTTTATGAGTCGTGTTTTGGTGTTTGTGGAGCCCCGTTGAACACTCCGGCTACCTTATTTTGTGTAATTCAAATTTCAGTTAAGCATCCCTTTAAGTCCACCAAGACTACGGCGAGGACTACTGCGGTGAGGTGCGATACAGGTACACGACAGGGGTGACCGCTTCTGGCCGCGGTACGATAAAGGAGACCGAAACTCAGCTCTTCGATTAACAGTCGTTTCACAGAATGCACCTTATCCGCTAAGGAAATTCTCCATAGCACCATCTATTTTTTTCTTCTTCATCGGTTTTGCACATGCCCTATAGACGCTTTGCAGCAGCTGTGCACGGGCGCCGCCATAACCGACCTTCCGTTTTATTTTCATCTTAACCCGTTTACTTCACTTCATCCTTACCACGGCAGAACAGGTTATTTCCATTTAGTTTCTGCTGTATACTTTTCTCCAGCATATACTTTTGTCGAGGCTCGTCAACGCCCGCATCAGTCGCTCGGCATCTCGGTAAAACAAGAGAAAGTCAGCACTGGCGGCTGTAATCTAGCGTGTATGTAAAGCGTCTACTCAGAAAGAAACGACGCTGTTGCATTTAAAATAAATAGAAAATAGCCCTAAGGTCGTTTATTCATTTTTGGCATTGAACTATTTGATTATTTGACTTCTTTTTAGGACGGTAACTCAATTTATACACTCTAGGATTCGCAGAGAAACCGCACTAAGATGATCGTGCGGGATTGAATAGATCGATTTCATTAAGCATTCGGTGCATGCGTGACGCCGCCATAACTTTAGTTCTCAGGAGGCAGACGGCCATGCATGCGAGTGCTCGTGCCGTCTCGTGCTCTACACGCGCAGAGCTCCGGCGAGGTTGTCGCACGCGCCAAAAGACTAAAGCTTCCTCGATGCATTGCGGCAGCGGTGGCGTAGTCAAACAGGATGGTGAGATCGGTCGATTCTTTATTAAAAACGCATTCAAAAATGGCGACACGCCATTTTTTGTTTGCTTGTTGGCAAAACTTTTTTTAGCAAAAAAATAAATAAAAGGGGGGTGGAGAGGGCATACGGGGGCGTGTCGAGATCCTTGAGTGCCAAGGATAATTTGTGATGGACATAAAAACGACATTTTGGGGCTCCATCTGTCACTGCAGTTCAATAAATCCAACAAAATCTAGCGTCTTTTCCGAGTTCTGTAGCTAGCGTCCGTGTTCCTATCACCTTTTTGTTTTATAGAAAATATTTTCAGAGCAGTGTAATTAGGAAAATTGCGAAATTCATCTTCCAAACTCTGGTAAAAATTTACCTTAACTCGATTTCTGAAAGGCATGTTCGAGGTGTAAATATCAGGAATCATCGAGTTTTACCCGAAAACGAAGGGCTTGACGTATACCTTGCTAACTCATTAGCAAACGTTTTTGAAAGAACGTCCTGCTACATCCCCCGTAAATATTTATACAAAAAAGATATTCGTTTTGCTTAGCCTTCCTTTCTACGCGTTCCTTAGTCATTATTGCAGGAAGTTGTAGTAGACCATTCGCAAAATGCCCAAAAACGCCTTGCCACAACAGCATCGTCCACGGAACACTGAAGCGCGCGAAAGGGTACTGCTCACCTGCCCTGGCCAAGACCTTCTAGGAACGAAAGGGCACTGCTCGCATGCACGCTTAAATTTATGACGCAATCTACGTCACAACACGTACTCCGAGCATTGAGAGCCAGGAGAGACTCTTCACCAGCGAGCATCTATTACGATGCTGACTATGCTCGCCAGATTGCCCGGCCAGAAAACTTGTTTTGTTTCTGCTTTCATTGCGCGTCGTCATTCTCGTTGTGTTCGTTTGAAGTGACGAGATGGAAGTGTGTTTTAGATTGTTACCCCTAGACCTAATAAAAAAGATATTAGGCGACATGACGACGCAACTTTAACGGGCACCAGACGTCTCGCAGGTGAAGAAAAACAAGACGGAATTTGTGACATAGAAGGTCGCTGGATATGAGGAGACTTCAGAAGACAATGTGAACCGAAGGTTCACATTGTCTTCTTCTGAATAGACGAGCGATGATGCGAACAATCAGTGGTGACATAGGGGCAGAGGCATTCGTGGCGTTGGGCCGCCACGACCCCCCCTCCCCCCTTCCCACCCATTTTCATGGCCCGCCGCGATACCTCTGAGCGCTGCACCCGAGGCTGTGTGGTGGAAAGAGTGTAGTCGCAACGTTATATGATCCTCCAATCTTAAAATACTCTAATTCGATTAATTATGTCGTCGTCATGCACGGATAAGTGACATTCGCACAATATTTCCAATCAAAGCTACAGGCCGCCCCGTCAGCGCGTCGGCACAGCGAACCTCAGTGCCCAGCCTACTGTCCCTGTTCCGCTCACTGGCCTAGCTAGAGTGACGTCACGGAGCGGGCGCGCAGGCTTCAATTTCTAGGTGTTGATCAAGCCGAGACGGCTCCGTCACTCTTCCGCGCGCTGAACTATTGTGACTGCACGGAGCGGGCGCGCTGGCTTTTGGTGAATTCGGGTGGTCGCCTCTCCTCTGACCTCGATTCAGCAGAGCGCCCCCTCCTCGCCGCTAGAGCTACTCGGGATCCTTTTCAGCCGATCACAACTGCTGGCTTCAGAGCGCTCCGAGATTCTCAGACCAGTTACGGAATTAAAATCTCTGGACATTGGCATTAAAAACAACACGACCTTACAGCGTACGGTGGACGATTGAGCAAAATTTACGCTCGCAACGTGATGAAATAACGGTTTTGATGTAAATTGTTTTACTCATTGGAATGTAAAAAAAACAACAGAATGCCAATTGATTTTTGCAGAACGGAACGAAAGCCAACGCTTGGAAACAGTTGTCAACTGATCCCGTTTTCGACAGTGAACGCGCTGCGATAGCGGTCATGCGTACGACTGAGCAGGCGAGTATAAAATGGTTAATAAACCGCATTTTTCTCACTGCGAAATATCGTGCAAGCATCGCAATATGACACAAATCACAGTGCATTATATTCGGCTCTACCTTCATTTTACAACGCAAACCTTTTGAACGCTCTTTTAACTAACTTCAAAAATGTCTTGAAGCGACTACAAAATCCGGTAAAACAGCGGCGAGCTCTGCGAGCTGTATCGTCGTCGGTTAGGCTTAGCGGATTCAGCGCCGTGAGATCAACGATCTTGTGAAAGCACTGGGAACAGTTCACACGTCGGCTTTTCCTGTTACGGTCGCAAACCAATGTCGTCACCGTCCGTTGTAATCCTCGCACCGTCGAATGCACAAGCACTTTGTAGAACCACACATCAATCACTGTCATGCCGGACCCCGCACACCACCACAGACCACTGCCGGTCATCGTCAACGAAACCACGTGATCACCGTCCAGCTACCACGTGACGTCTGCGTCGCTCCGCACTCCGACGGCTACAGACGGAGGGCCAGAGAGCGCTCTGAGAGGGAGAGGCGCCCTCGGAATGAACCACCCGATCAGGCCACAGCACTCTCTTTCAACCACCCGATTTAGCGCGCTCTGGAAAGAGCGCTCGAGAGCGCGCAGAAAGAACCACGCGAATTCGCCATTTGATTCCTAGCCTGTTGCTCTGGCCAACTCGCCGTTTTCTCCAAGGTCGCGTCTTTCATCTGCCAGAACCGGTTGTACCTAGCGTTCCCGGCACTCCTTTCGGCGGCGCGGACGGCTGCACGCTTTGCACAAATTCATTGCTCCACAAGAGAAGTATGCAGTTTGATGTGAAAGGTAATGCACCCCCAGAAATGGCTGCGTGCACACCGCCCCGCAGTGTACTTGGAGCACCTCTCAGCGATTTTCCATTGATCTGCAGTGAGGAAAGAGAGGGCCTTAGCACTCGAATGGTCATGCTTTTTACCACTGCGAGTGCAGGGGTAAAAGGGTTTAACTTTCTTTGCTCTCAGTCAAAATTACAGACACCAAGTCGGGACCCCAAGAGGCGCCGATCTCCCGCGCTAGCTCACACGGTACTTCGCGGGCTGAGAGTATGGACACCTGTCCTTCTCTCTTATTTCGTAGTCTTATTCCGTAGTGCACTCTATTATTCTTGGACACACCGGTGGCATCCACACGAGAGAATCTTCGCATGGTCCGTAAAAACCAACGAGATACGAAAATATGCGCGGGTCCATACGAGCGGCTCTGTCACCCGAAGTCACTCACTATTACTCGTACCTCGCCCTTAAAGCGACGAATACGTGAAAGCAGGCACCCCTTGCTCGCGCATGCAGTCAACAAGCTCAGCACCGTGTTGAAGCGGTTGAAGTGGCGCCGAGGTCTTCAGTGTGGCCAAATGGAAAAAGTAACACACAGTCGGTCGTCCGCGCTGGAAAAGCGCGGCCAGGGCGCCCGAGAGTAAGCGCAGGAGCAAGCACCGTTAAGCCAATTGCGAGGCAGGCGAGGGCCGCCAAATCCCTCGGACCGATTCGGCCGGCGCGCCGCTCCCTGGACGCTCCGGAGCCCCAGGGACTGCTCGAACCGCGCTCGGGTCGACGTCGGCCGCAGCCGCGACGCGTCGCCCGCGCCGGGTACGCCTCTCAACAGCCGACGGCCGAAAGACGCGAGAAGCGGTATGCTTCTTGGACTTTCGGCATGAAAGTGCTCTCCCAGCATGAGGATGTGGGAAACCCCGTCTCTTTCTGTCTAAATTTACGCACGAATACTTGGCGAATCTGTGTCTGTGTGAGTGTTCTAATCAATAGTGCATCTCGACATATCCCATTTCGATAAATTAAAGCAACTTTAAAACGCAAGAGCTAAAAAAAGAAGGTGTAACTGTTTTGCAAGTTTTCCACGCTTTAAAGTAGGAACTCCTAACGAAGAATGTTCACCAATCTAATT
This sequence comes from Ixodes scapularis, assembly GCF_016920785.2. Taxonomy (NCBI): domain Eukaryota; kingdom Metazoa; phylum Arthropoda; class Arachnida; order Ixodida; family Ixodidae; genus Ixodes; species Ixodes scapularis. Next base: position 64,907,315 of record NW_024609884.1, on the reverse strand, counting down.
TAAGAAAAAGTTGAATAACATGTTTTTATAGCTGCTCTCTGGCGTTGTCAACTTCGAGTGTGAATGCAAGAATAATATTTTAAAGGTATATATATTTCCTGAAAACTGTGTTTTTTAAACCCACAATTAGAACCTTCAAAAACGGATTTATGCATCTCATCACAGTTACGCAAGTCATTTTTGTTTCACTTCATAATGATCCGTTCATTATCGGCGAAGAAAAGCTCAGAGGCAGTTGCAACCTTAAAATTCCTCAAAGCTTCACTGATTGTATATGGTGATTCTGATCCGCGCTGTAAAATGAGTGAAAAAGAAATGAGCGTGTGCACGTAGCGATTTTCAAAGATTTATCACGGTTGCTTTCAGATGTGGCTTTCAACCTCATAAGATTTCGAGGCCTAGCTCTACTCCTAAGCAATGTTAAGCAATGTGGGTTAAGTATACCTAAAAAAGTACTGTATATAAAGTACGAGTGGCGTTCATAAAGTTCGTATTACTAAGAGGAAGAAAAAGAAATATCGCCAAAATTTTCGCTGCGGGACAAGCGCACGTTACTGTAATCTCAGTAGGCTCAAAACGTTTATCTCACAAAACTCTATTATTTCCACGTGCCCAATCATTTGTACATAAAGGCGGTCACCGTCCACTGGATCATGCGACTGCTCACGCCCATGCAAAAAAAAAAAAAAAAAAAAAAAAAAACACTGAAAAGAGTTCGCAACGAAAAATTTGCAACTTTGCCAAGCCAACCCTGACGACTTCTTTGATCGCCTGATCACCGTGAATGAGTGCTAAATGTGCCATTTTGACCCCAAAACGAAGAAAGACAAAGAAACATTGGAAGCGTATGGATTCAACACCTTCTAAAGAGGGGAAGACGAAGCCATCATCGGGGAAGGTCGGCGTTGTTCAAGACTGCCACGATGTGCTTCTGGCAGATTATGCCCGTAAGAATCCAACAGCCGCTGGAAACTATTACCGGGACCTCCTGACTAGGCTACGTGAGGCGACCACGCGTTGCGAAAACCTGACCAACGAAGTGCGTTGGCACCACAATAACGCACCGGCTCATTCTTCGCAGCAAATGGTGACGCATGCGGCTGCTTTAAATTGCGCAATTATGTCTCTGCCCCCGTATTCACCCGCCCTGGCACCCAACGACTTCCGCCTTCTTCCTCTCACGAAGAACCAACTTGGCAAGCGTTTCCAGGGCGATGAGGAGGTGATTGTCCAGGTAGAAGACTTCCTCAAGATCCAAAATGAGTACTTGTACATCTATGGATGTGCAAGTACTCTGCGAATGATCTGCAGGGTATTCGCCAGCTCATCAATCGGTCGGAGGAGTGTGTCCCCAAGTGTAGTGCATATCTGCAGATGGCCTAACCTCACCACCGAGGCTCGTGATCGCAGCTCTCTTTTAATAGCACAGACTTTATGAATGTTCCTGAAACAAAGTGAATGGGAACATATGTACTTTAAGTAAAGTAGTAGGTACACCGGGCGCAATGTACTTGAAGTAAAGTGTCATAAATGCAACGTACTTTCAAAGTAAAGTACAAGTACTTTTTTTTTCTTTATTGTAAAGTACAAGTACTTTTAACGCAATCTTTCATGTTGGAGGGAGCGTGACTATCCTCCGTTGGCACCTAAGATGAGATTGCGGCGACAGACCAATGAACTGCCTCCCTTTCATCGCCTGACCCAGCTCTCCGCGCGAGAATGTGAGTGAGAGCGTGATCACGTTGCGAAGGATCGACATAGGACTGGTTCAACGTGCTCTCAGCAACCACCGCAGTCTCAGCTTAGGAGTGGACCGAGTATGCGCCCAGAATGTGAAGGAGAGGAGGAGAAGAGAGCACGTGGGGGGACGTCAGAACACCGAGCTCTGGTTCGAATGATAAGTGAGTATGATCGAAAGCTCCTACACTGCACTCGCTGAACCCGTTCGAAAGCGAGAGCCAAATGCCGGACGCCGGCGTTCCGCGTTCTAATGCGCGTTTCACATGCAGCGATTTTGCTCCTAAAGAGGCGCGATTCCCGCCGCCGCGGCGCTCTGTCCAGCCGCAGCGGCAGAGGCGGTGCGGTTCCAGAAGGTTGGAAATTTTTCGCGGCGGCAGAGCGGCAGCATCCGCGCTGGCCATTCAAAGCGTGGTGGAGAACCATGTGACAGGAAGAGAGGCATGCCGGGAACGCTGGCGCATAAGATGGCGTTTTCACGTTTTTCAAGCAGACAACACACGGAGAAAGTACGCAAGCAACAGGTTTGCATCACACCTGTCGTTAAAATTCTCATTCTCATTTTTTTTTTCTCGCAGGAACAAAGCTACGTTTTGATATTTTAGGAAATAGACCCCCGAAATACGTCAGTGGAGAAATTTTCAGCACACTACGCGGAGATGCGGATTTTTGCCGGCCCGTCTTCGGGATTCAAATCTCTCTCTGCCCCAAGGAGCGCGAGTTAACGAACGAAACTCCGCTGCATATTTTTCTCGTTCGATTCCCCGTGACCAGCGTGTTTCGACTGGACGTGAACATTGTTTTCCCGCAGAGCGAGGTCGCGCTCCGCGGTACTTGCACGTCCCGCAGACGGCTCTCCATAACCGCCCCCGGGCTATTGCGCCGGCGCGTGGACGCAACGACGCAAAAGTGGCCGCTGCAACGCCCGGCCGAAATGACCGCAGTTGGACAGGCAAGTGCGCTGCGCTCTACCGCCTCCCTCCTGTCCGCAATTGCTTCGTCCCGCACTCCCCGCCACCTTAAGCTGCCGAGTTGACAGTGCAGCGGGAGCCACTTGCTCGCTCGACCAGCAACCCTCTCGATCTCACACCGCGAGCTCTCTGCGTATAGAAATTTGCGGGGGCCGTAGTCACGTGGAGGAAAGCCGACCGCCGATTGGTCCAGCGGGAACGTAGGTCCCGACTCTACTTTTAGCTTGCTGGCGAATTGAGGACAGACGGCTGCCTCGAACCACGGGAAACCGAGAACGGACGTGCGAGCACGTTTCATTGTTGCCCGTTGGGAGGGAAAGGGAGGGGAGCTCCTCTTCTTGGCTTTTCTTCTGAGCCAGTTGAGACTTTTTCATTTCCTTCCCGTCCTCTTTCTCTCTCTCTCCCCCCCCCCCCCCCCCCCCTTTAGCTGTTCCTCCTGTACTGGTTTCGCATCCACCCACTCAGACCCGTGTGAAACGCGTTACGTACGCTTGTAACGCGTCACGATTTACAAGTAACGAGGACTTTACTGGTGACACGTTGCATGCAGGTATGAGTCAACGGATGGCCAAACCAAAATAGGGAGCAGTTAAGGAAGGAGAAAGAAAGATGTGTCATAGGTAACGACGATAATGTCATTACTTCCAACCCGTTGCCCTTTTGGTTTTTGCTGAGGAGTAATGAATATCATCTGGAAACACAAACTATTAACGCATTCTTATTACCTTTGTGACCGATGTACAACATCTGCCTTTTTCCCCCCAGGAACGTGCAGGACACCTCGTCTTCACCCCAATTTGTGTTGCGATTGCGTCGCGGTTAAGTAGCGCAAATACAAAATACATGCCCAGTGTTGGGGAGTATGACCGCATTAGTTGCCGAGCTAGTTATCCCCACCATGCCGTTAATCCTGAATCCACTTCGAAAACTTGAAAACAAGCAAAACCAGTAAATGCCCATGCACAAATTTGCGTATGAGCGCGAAGCGTTCAGTTACGTGAAGCGGACGCGCTGAGAGTTGCAGAGAGCGCTTGCTCAAAGGTGGTACACAGAGATGCATTGAAACGCAGTCGACCGTTTTAAGGAGCCAATTAGAACTCGCTATCGTCTCTAGCGGCGCACCAATAGTAAGGTAAATCCACGGCATAATGGCGGCGCGCGGCGAAGTGGTCGATCTCGGGACGATCCCGCTGGCTTCCGCGACCTCTGTCCAGCTGGAAACATCGCAGCCTTGGAAAAAAACCTTCTCCCGTAGTCCCCCCGGTCCCCCGAAACGAAAATGCGAGGTCCGAACGGAGAATCGGATACGCCTGCGGGCCTCGCCGAGTGGTTTGAGCGAGCGCGTGACTTTCTTTTCCTTACTCGGTTTCTGATTGGTCTGCCGCAACGCGCTGCCGCTACGGCCGCGTGCAGGGTTGAGCGAGTCTCTATATTCCCTTGCGTCGCGCGGCGAGGCGTTGCGCGACGGCGCTGCTTCTTACCGCTGTAACCCGATTCCTGTCGCTCAGCACTGAAACGCGTTCAAGCGCGAATGCGCATATGGACCTTCAGGTTTGTTCCGTTGATCTCTGCGTCATTTGCCCGCTTTTTGTATGACGTGTATTTTTCTAGAAAAACATCAGTCAACAACAACTCGAGTTGAAAATACGACGAGAATATTAACGCGTTTGATTCAGGTAAAGAAACGGGTCCCTTCCGAGTGTCGGCCATAGAGAAGGTATTATTTAAGAATGTAACGCGTACACATACGGTCGCTGCTTTATTTTAGAAACGTGTCCATGTCAGCGGCGGATTATGCTTTGACGCGAGGAACCTCTAGTGCTAGTTATCACTGGGTAAACCATAGGGGAAGTATATTTAAAGATATGTCATTCGTTCACTTTGAAAGGATTTGTTTTCCTCGGGTCTTTTCCCCTACCAACTGCATCCTCTACATCAATGTTGGGTGTCGTAGGTTTACGCTGTAGTTCCAATTGGCACGTATTTCTGCCCCCAGCAAGCAAGGTATCAGGAGTGATGGCGGGAATTCGCAATATTTACAGCACTCTTAATCCGAGCCTTCTCCTCCGTTGACTCCTGCATTTCCGTTTTCATTTCTGAATTGATTCTAAGCAGGGCAACAAGAATAAAAACCTATTCTTAAATCCTTACTAAGCCGTAGTCGCTCACGCGCCAAGAAGAGTATGGCGTCTCCTTGGATGCTCGGCCTCCGCCACGTGCTCGTCGCCTTTCCTCGTGCTCTGGCTGCGCGTGCAGGCTCGAAGCTGACGAGATGACGAAGCCTTATCCAAGGTACAAAGCTCGCTCGGCAGGCGGACCAACTAAAGGACCTCCCTGTCGTTCTCATCCTATGAGTAACTATAGCCCCGTGCAATCCCGCTGGCGTTATCTAACCCAAGACGCATCCCCAATACAGGCCCACCGAGAAGAACCAGAGCAAACTGCAGCAGCGAGTTCCTGTTCTCGCTGGCTAGGCGAGGCTTCCCCATCCAGAGTGTTCATCGAGCCATCCGTTCGTCCCGTGGCTCGGTAGCAAGGCTCTCGGCAGGTCCACAAGGCGGAGGGCTGCGATAACGCGGACGCCAGGCCCCCTCCGGAGTGCGCCCGAAACGCCGTCAGCGGCCGCGTCGCCACCCGCTGGGCGATGCACCCATGCGCTCGCGCTACTCGCGTCGAGTAAAGACAGACGCTCTCTCGTGATGTAGGTTCCTGGCGTCCGAGGAGGAGAAGGTCGGAGAGGAGGGGCCGTCACGCGCTCTGAACGCCGATGGATTGCGGAAATCACGTCAGAAGAAGCTGAGTAAGTTCTTGGAGAGAAACGAGTTCAGGCTGGAATTCACAGCGCCGTTTTCTTACATGTTCTTAGGGGATCGGCGGCCGAGTGGGCTAGCGCACCCCTGCGCACACCAGCGCACACCTGGGGACCTAAGCTGGAGATTTGGCGAGAATGTCGCTGCTCGGAGCACGTGGAGCGAAAGCTCGCGCTGCAGAACCGAGGGATCCTGGGTTCAATCCCCACCCGTCCCCGTTTCGATCTGAATGAGCATAGCACCGGCGTGCGGTTGCGCATCATTTCTTCGTGGTGCACTTTAAAGGCCACAGGCTAGCGGTTCTACCGCGCTGGCAAAATTGATCGTCTACAGCTGAGACACCAGACGGCCTCTGAGGCAGACTAACTTTCGGCTGTAAAAGCAAACACACAAAAATATTTTTTTTCTTACGTGACGTATAAGTCACCGAAATATTCGTGTCTCGAGTTAGGTCACAGCGAGTATCACCCGCCCCGCACACGACGGCCCGCCAGTCTACCTATACAAGATATAAGTCACATAACCTCCGGTAGCATAACTCCGCTTTAGCGACGCGACTGGACCGTCGTGCAGAGAGTCAGAGCATATGCTCCTTGGTGATTGATTATTTTTCAGAATATCTATAGACCCTTCCGGAAAAGCGCTTCTGGTCGGTGCCATTTTTAGCGTTCGTGCTTGTGGTGCGTACTTTGCTCGCCTTCCAAAGCGATGAACATGTGCGTGCTAGGCTGTGACCTAATTAACAGACGCAGGCTGTGATTCTCATAAACCTTGAAATGTATGGAGTGGAATGAACTGCATTCGTATAGGCCAGGTGGCAGGTTTCAGTTTATGAAGGTCGCGCTAAAATGAAAACTAGAAGAACTCCGCAACCCCAAGCCATTCATCAAGGTGCAAGGAAAGGCGTATAAAATACATAAATACACGATTTATCCTGAAATAAAGAATATTTGCTTGAAAAACTGCGTAAAGTGCAAACATACATCACAAAATGTTCAATTCAAAGTATAAGTCAGCAAAAGTTACCCCCAAAACAATATTTACCTTTTTTTTATCGTTGGAGTAGAATGACACACCCTCATCGAACACTCATCCACGAGTGCACACAAGGAATAGTGCAATTCTATATAAGATTAAAAAAAAAAAAAAATCTTTGATTCTGCAGAGCTTTCATCAGGATCAAATTTGCATGCCTCTCCTCAACGACAATAATATTTTTATAATCTTAAAATCTTTTCAGTCCTATAAAACATTTCTCCGCAACAGAATAAAATAAAGGCGTTTTCAACAGCTTTTCTATGCGAAAAAACTGCATGCCAACCATTTGACAAACCAGGCAACGACTCAATCGTACATTCATGGAGCTCAACACCTGTTCCATAAACCTCTGTAGTACCAGACATGAATAGCAGTGTGTCGAAAGCCATTTCTAAACTCAGACTTGAACTTTGCTTAGACGTTTCACTTCTCGTCTTCAATAGATCATGCGCATGAGCGGAACTCCGAGAGTAGCCCGAGCTAGATTCGATGTCCAAAACAAATAGTATATAAAAAAAATAATAAAAAAATACGCTGAACAATTGTGAGAAACGTATGGGACTGCGCCAAATGTCGACTATAGTGCTACAATGTGCACTATTTTTCTCGATATTATTGGCGCTCCTCTTTGTACGGATGTTACGGTGGTTACAGCCAGCTTGAGTCAGCGCTTGCCGTTCCAGCTGGAGAAGGATACTCAACTAGCAGCACGCCGCTATAAAGTATGTAGCCGCGTACTCAAACCGGTCACTCTATAAACTATTCCGAAAATAAGCGAGAATGTTTCATGCGACACTAGTTCTTTCGGCACACAGTTCGCGCAAAAACACCTCGAAGTGGCCGGCCTCAATTGTTGCCCGGAAGCAATTTTTTTTTTTTTTTCACTCACGAAAACAAGGGTAAAAAAGAAGCTATGTACAATCTGCCGTGGAGCACAGATTGCTATCCATCGCAAAGGAACTTTCAACCTTGGAGCTGTGACAAAATAATCTCGATCGCTGGCGCCCAGAAAGCCGCTTTGTGGCTGCCCGCGTGCATCCGTCACCGCCGGCCACCCGGTGACGTACGCAGGTAGGGAAAAGTAGAGATCTTTCATTTTTGCCAGTAGCGAGTCGCCTCCTGGAAATCTCGCGGCCGCCGTAAGTCGAAAACTCTATACCTTGGGGGGAAAATTTTACTCTTATCAAATATTTTGGCTATTAGTTGAGAAAGGGTTATTGATGCGGTCTGCAGATGCCGTTGGCGCCCTTGCGATTGGCAGCACTAACTGTCCAACGACAAATCTTGAAAACAAGGATTGCTTCAATAAATGTCGGCACTTCAAAATAGCCAAACTCCTGGACACATAAAACGTGCAGCTGCTTACCGATCCTATGAAATGAACAGGTTCACTTCTTTCACAGTTAAAACTCGTTTCGCTATATGTTTTAAAGAAAAAAATAACAATAGATTAAATACATTTATTGCTTGTACACCGCAAGGGTCGTTTTGGTAAAAACACGTTTGCGAATGAACGAGAATAAACATTCACGCATGGTTGCTATAAAAAAAAAAAAAAAATGCCGTGAACCTATTTTCTGGAGCAATGAATTTCATTATTATCTTGCGATTTCTTACTGATTTTTCGCCCATGTCCCAATTTACATAGTGAGATTTTATTCGCCATTTCGCATATGTGATGTCGCTCGTGTGGAAACAAAAGCGTGGTGGAGGCTCCGGTGTTCAGCGTCGCAGCTGCGAAATCGCAACCAAAATCGCCTCATGGGAATCAGGCTGAACAGACGACTTCCATAAATCTGTCACCGCGCGCGTTGCATTTTGGGAACCTGTGGGTCAGGAGCGGAGCGCGTATGGATTTTGCTTTCCACTGATTCCCACAGTGCATAGCGCGGCATTACGCCGCGATGAGGCTCTTCGAGTTTTGGAATAAGTCTATTTGCTTTTCTGCATTTTTTCAAGTTTGAATACTCGGTTCTGTTGATTCGTATGATTCGTTTGTATCCAAGAAAGCATATGCCTCTCCCAGTAGTGTTAATGAATGCTTGCTATGCAGCCTAATTTTCTCATCTGAACCATCTTATAAGATTTCGTGCACTGAATATGTGATGGTGTCCAAAGAATCCGGTGGAATGCGCGCCTCTCCGTACAGGGCAGAATCGACCGATTTTACTAGACGATTCAGCTACGCCGTCGCTGTCGCGATGCATCGAGGCAATTCCAGCCTTTCCGCGCGTGCGGAACACGAGACGACACGAGCCGTCTCGTGCGCCTACCTCCCGTCGAATGGAGATATGGTGGCGTCACACAAGCGCTGAACTACTGATGGTGAGAAAAATAAAAGGTCGGTTCGATTCGGCCAGAATGTTCTCAACTAGTTTAGTCCGAGTTCAGAGGAATGCAAGAGTCGTGCAGCGACGGTGCAGAGCCAGTACAGAGCCAGTGGCGTCGACTTGCGGACCGGAAGCGTATAGGTGTCCTTTGCATCTGTTAGCTTTGTGTTTCTCCAAGCGGCTTCGTATGGTACATTTAATTCTTCGCGGTTTGATAGGATAATTTGCGTAATGAATGTTTCTTCTTAAAACGTTTTGAACACGAAATGCGATCCTCTCTGCATTTTTAACTGTACCACTTTTTAAAATTTATTTGAAAATACTGTGCACCCTTTTGGGCGCTTCACGTGAGCGGAAGGTAAACTCCCATACATGTCATATTGTGCAATAAGACATAGATTTATTCAGAGCCTATACATTTCATATCGATAGGCGAAATCGCGCTGGTTCACATCACACTACACGAGCAAACAATGTATATTCCTAGTTCAAGCACAAAACCTTTATTACACACTCATAGACAGAAATTAGTATGTAATATAATTCAAATAGACATTTATTGAATAGGGGTAATGAATCACAATTTACAACACTTTCGGGAAGCCTGTACCGACTTCAACTGTTGTAACAAAAAATTAATCTTTATATGTGTCATAACTTGCGGAACTCGAATAGCCCCATTGTGAACACCCCTTACTGCTCCACTAATAGATGGTTGTAAAAAATAAGATGTGTCCACATTTAGTAAGTCTTTTAAAAAAAATATGAAGAAGCGTTAGCCTTGATGTGTCTCGGCAGGTGTGCAGAGGTTGGCGACAGTTGTTCGAGCATGTAACGGAATCTATTCGGCGGTATCGCGAAAGGATGAAGCGATCAGCGTGTCTTCATAGTTTTTTTCAAATTTTTCGACCTCATTTTGTCGGTAGGGGTCCCGCACCGCGCAGGCATTATTCTAGGCTGGGCCGTATAAGTGTTGTGTAGGCAGTCGTTCCGGTTTCTATCGTTTCTATAAGCATTTGTGCCCTTCGACCGCGTACGCCACGATAGCATTCACATTTATTTGGGAAGAGTAGATTAATTCTAAGTATCTCGAGTTTCCCCTTTTCATGAGAGCTTCGCGACATTAAAATGATTTCGCGTCGGGAGTTACTGGCGGCAGCTTTCTTCGAAGACGAAGCCCGGACGAAAACGTCGCTTTGGCTAAAACAGTTATCGGCTGACACTTTGAGGTCACGTCGAAGCGTTTATCTGACCCTCAAGAAAGATCCGTGTGGAACTGCCCAACCAATGCCTACCTCAGGCGTTTTTTTGTTGTTTTTTTTTCCACCCAAGTCCCGTTAGTGTACGGCCACAGATATATACCATCGGACAAAGCATACATGCTCAGTTACGAGGACATGCAAGTGCCTGTGCACTAAAGCACACACCTCTGCGGTGTATTTGAGTCGTCAGAACAAGGGATGACGAAGGCGGGGCTATTACGAGTGTAATTCTTTCCCCGTGCCTTGTAAAAGGGATATTAACATCATAAATATTCACGTATCACCAAAAAGAGACAATTGACATGCGCCAACCTTTCAACGTTTACCACAGGGCGTTCAAGCCACTCGAGCCGGTGAGTAAGACGCTTTCAAAATATCACATTCGAGCTCAATCCTACCTTCCGTCGAGTGATTCGTATGTATCCAAGAAAACACCTGGGACTCTCCCAGTATAGGTCGCATTCACTGGACGCCATATTTGAGGTGACTGCTCGCAGCGCATACTCGGGCAGTGTTGGCGGCAACACGTTATGAGTAACGGCGTTACGGGTTACGCGTTACTTTTTATCGGTAACGTAGTAACGTCCTCGTTACCTTTTAAAAAAATTAAGGCATAACGTATTTACGTCACTTCTTTCGAGTAATGGGTAACGTATATAGTTACGTTACTCGTTACTTCTTCCCAAATTAAAAAGCAACAAAAACTACACTTCAGTTTTGTTCCTGATTTTAGGCGCCAAGCCACGTGAATTTTGGAGTGTTTTTGTGTTTTTCTTTGCGTTTCTTCTCCTGTGTATTTAGGTGAAACCGTAAAAAAACATGTTTAGTTTCTGCATGAACATGTTTCTTGAAATATGCCGCTTATGCATAATTGTACCGTAAAAATAGCAAATCGTGTTAACTAACAATTTAAAAAATGTAACGCAAAAGTAACGTGCGTTACTTTTTATCGGTATGTTCCTTTTATTTCGAGGTAACAAAGGTCGGTAACGCCATCTTTTTATTTGCAAGTGACGAGTAACGTATTTCGTTACTTTTTTGCGATAACGCATACAACACTGCGTTACCTAACATACAACGTGCCACTTCCGGTGGCACGTTGTGCGCACTGCAAGAAATCACGAGCAACGAGTGCTGTGTTCCAAAACTTACTCGATCCAACTCCGGAGTAAAGTTTTCACATCGTGGCGTTTCAAAACCTACTCGCGTGACTCGATGTCGTCAGAACACGCGTTCCAGAAGCGGGTTGTTTACTCCGGCGTAATTACTGACGCTATACCCTCCTAAATCGGGGGGTAATGTTGGATCAAATGGAGTAAATACGTCACGTGATCTGTTCGCCGTCTGCTCGTCGTCTGCTTTCTGCGCCGACAGCCGTCAAAGCTCGTTCGGAGATGTTCGAAATTACAAAGAATGAGGTGCAGCCATTTATCTGTGCTTCATTGTAGTTTGCTGTTTTCAACGCAGGAATTGACTGTGCACCACATCTAGACCGTGCACCTTCCCCAGGAAGGTATACCTGAAGTTGTTATCGAAGTGCGATCGTAAACAGGAGCCTCTCCGCATCCTCGTCCTCGGTGTTGGATGAACTCCGTATTCTCACGCTCAAGGCAGAAAATGTTCGAACGCAGTAGATAACGTAAAAGTTTTTTTTTTTTTTTTTTAATTTAGAATATGTGTAATGGAGAGGATAACACTTGTAAAGCAGTGAAGGCTTCGAAGATTTCATGTATATGATCAATCCTCTCTCCCTCCCCAAATAATTGCCTATAGCGGTTTGGAAGTTTTCTTTGTGTCTGTGATTTTGTAATAATATTCGCGTCAAAGTGAACGTAAGTTACATATCAGTGTTGAGAGAGCCCCCTGCGCTGTGCCGCTACACCGTGTGGAAGCAATTTACGCAAAACGTAATGTATGCGTTTAGGGTACCTGGAATAAGGTGGTGAACCGGGCCAGTTGGTTGACCTTATACATGATGGGAAAAAACAGCTCAGAAAACACGGACTACGAAGAGGAACAAACACGACAGCATTGTCCTGTCGTGTTTGTTCCTCTTCGTAGTCCGTGTTTTCTCAGCTGTTTTTCCCCATCATTGTATAGGGTGCCTGGACTAGACTTACTGCGATCGCGCTGAGTAATAAAGACAAATTTTGTATGTCTAACATAAGTAATTTTGATCTCAATATACAGCCCAAAAGGAAGGTGAGCAAAGGAACTAGTGGAGTCACCTCGAAAAACACTGCGTCGTTACTGTCAAAGAAAAACTTCGCAGCGGCTAATAATATCGTCCCTTCGAGTGCTTTATTTGTGATCAAGAGAGCGTCTGCTATTTTCCGCCATCGCTGCTATGTTTTCTTTTTGCCGTAGCCCAAGACGAAGCCAATCTGCGTAGTATCCACGTGATTATCCCGGCTGTTCCAAAATCGAGTCGCGGATCGTTTACGCGCGATGTCACGTGGTATTGCCCGCTGACGTAGGAGACAGGTTACTCGGGTAAGATTTGGAACATAACCAAGGTGACAATCATTACCCTTGAAATTGTGTTCCTTTGGCTGACCAGTGGCAAAGAGACTATATTTTTACACCGAAATGATTTCGTAACGTGAATACGAACACCTGAAAGGTCGTGCTTAGGGCTCTAGATTATATTACAGTTATTCTGAAAGCATCACCGCCTCTTTTTGAATTTATGAAAGGCAATAATACGTACGCATAATCACGGTACCATTAAACTCTGTACGTTAGCTGATATATTGCTACACTATAAACGGGAACAAAACAAACATCTTGTACACCTACATCGCCATGTGCCATACACTTTCGGCTGATCTTTAGTTTCATAGCTGCTCAGATTCTGATTTATAAGATCAGTAGAACACTTCGCTTAGTAAAATTTGCACCGTAGATTCATGCGACAAAAGAAATCCATCAATTTAAATATGACTAGTTGTGCTAGTTGGTTTTGTATCATGATGTAATACGCCTAAAAAACACGGGCGAAAACAAAGGGAAAACTGGACAGGACGCGGCGTCCTTTCCAAATCTCCCTTCGTTTTCGGCCGCTTTTTTTTTTTTTTGCTTATAAAATCATGATGCCATTTAAATAAATGATAAATGTTCGCTTCGCATACGCCAGCAACGTTTATGTAATTCACATTAAAGGGTTTTGTTGTTGTTTTACAAGAAAAAAAATAAAATAAAGGCGTTTCAAAATCAAAGGTTACCCATGAAAATACATATTTTCCAAGCGATTCCAGCCTATATTTGACGCCAAAGTGAAATGAACAAGCGTGAGCGTCACTGATATTCTCATTGAAATGGGCGAAACAGGGCGTTTTAATTATATTTTTTCTCCGATGGGTACAAAGCTTCTTTAAACACTAAATTTTGTTCCCTTCATTCCCGAAGAAACAAACTAGGTTCAGGATATTAAGCCACCATGGACGCTGCCATTACTGGATATCACCATAAATGACTCCAGTCATGCAAGCGAAGTCATCGGTAAGCACTGAGGCTGCAAGAACAGAAAATACCATGACTGCATTCGGGTGTATACTGATGGATCAGCAATGGCTGGCTGATCAACATCAGCATTTGTGACACCGTGTTTAAACCATTGGTCCTCTCGACTCTCCCATTTCAACTATACTGTGGAATTGAATGCTCTACTTGCGGCTGCAATATTCATAAACCATTTCGATAACGAATTCATGGGTTATATGCAGTGATTCCAAGACAGCTTGACAGATTTGCAATGCATTCTTGTGTACCAAATGTGTAAAGAACTTGATAATGATATAAATTGTGGCAACACGATGAACCTTCATTGGGTGCCTGGACACAACGGAGTTTTAGGAATTACTCAAGCAGACACTGCAGAGCATTCGCCTACAGTATCGATCTGACCTCTTTAACAAAAAGTGATGCCAAGAGATGCATTCTTCACGTGCGTGGCAGACTGTCATCATACCTCGGCAAACCTCACTCATGAGGGCCCTCACTCACCCTCACTCACCCTCATCCTCACAGGTGAGGTGAGGGTGAGTGAGTTTCTGAACCAGGAAAATTCATGTGTGAGGGTGAGTGAGGGCCGTGAGGGCTGTGAGGGCGGTGAGAGCCGTGAGGGCTGTGAGGGCGGTGAGGGCCGTGAGGGCGGTGAGGGCCGTGAGGGCCGCGAGGGCCGTGAGGGCCGTGAGGGCGGTGAGGGCCGTGAGGGCCATGAGGGCGGTGAGGGCCGTGAGGGCCGTGAGGGCGGTGAGGGCCGTGAGGGCCGTGAGGGCCGTGAGGGCCGTGAGGGCCATGAGGGCGGTGAGGGCGATAAGGGGTATGAGGGCCATGAGTGCGTGAGGGGCGTGAGGGCGGTGAGTGGCGTGAGGACCATGAGCGCGTGAGTGGTGTGAGGGTGGTGAGTGCGTGAGGGGTGTGAGGGCCATGAGTGCGTGAGAGCAGTGAGTGGCATGAGAGGCGTGAGGGCCGTGAGGGCCATGAGGGCGGCGAGTGCATGAGGTGGTGTGAGAGCCATGAGTGCGTGAGGGCGGTGAGTGCGTGAGGCCCTCTTCAGATCAAGCATCTTTCTCAGCAATTTCGGTGTTAATGACGGGTTGTTCTCTAGCTTTCCCTAGATCGACACGAATTGCTGAGATCGGGTCCGGCTCGAAATAAGCAAGCAACTCGGAGCAATTCGAATACGTTTGAAGCGGCTGCATCCAACCAGGGACGCAAAATTTTCACGTGATACCTCGTGCCGGTGATGATGACACCGAAAGACTTGGTTCTGGTTTGAAATCGATCGTTTTTTGGAAATAAACTGTTTCAGAAAGGTGCATTAGTATTCTTAATGGGCGGTGAGTGGCGTGAGGGCGGTGAGTGGCGTGAGGGCCGTGAGGGCGGTGAGGGCCGTGAGGGCGGTGAGTGGCGTGAGGGCCGTGAGGGCAGTGAGGGCCGTGAGGGCGGTGAGGGCCGTGAGGGCGGTGAGGGCCGTGAGGGCGGTGAGGGCCGTGAGGGCCATGAGGGCGGTGAGGGCCCTGAGGGCGGTGAGGGCCGTGAGGGCGGTGAGTGGCATGAGGGCTATGAGTGCGTGAGGGCCGTGAGGGCGGTGAGGGCCGTGAGGGCGGTGAGTGGCGTGAGGGCGGTGAGTTTCGTGAGGGCCATGAGTGAGTGAGGGGCGTGAGGGCTGTGAGGGCGGTGAGGGGCGTGAGGGCCGTGAGGGGCGTGAGGGGCGTGAGGGCCGTGAGGGCGGTGAGTGCGTGAGGGCCGTGAGGTTCAGTGAGGGTGAGTGAAGGGCTGAAGGTGAGTGTGACTGTGAGGGTGAGGGTGAGTGAGGGGCTCAAGGTGAGTGTAGCTGTGAGGGTGAGGGTGAGTGAGGGGCTTAGATGAGTGTGGATGTGAGGATGAGGGTGAGTGAGGGCGACCTAAAATGCCGACTTCTGACTGTCATACGACACGTGGCTCGACAGCATCGATGAAGGCAGCCTACTTCACTTGGTTGATCCGAATCTTCGCTGCCCAATACGCACTTATTTGACTAGACCTATTGAGGCCTTATTTCATCGCCTCTGACTTGAAGTCGCGTACACTGGCAGCGTTCTTTATCTGCTTCGACGGGTGGAGACACCGAGTTGCACTTGCTGCCATCCAGTGGAAGATGTTTAACACATTATTATAAACTTCCCTACATACGATCGGTAGCGAAGTCGATTACGGGTAGGACTAGGCACACTAGACAGTTTCTCATTTTCATTGACCAAAGCTTTAGGTCCTTGAACTGACTTAAAAAAAAAGAAGAAGAAACAGAGGTGTTCATCAGCATTACTATACTCCATCTCACAAATATCTGCAGTACAGACGAAGGCATGGGCACGAGCGTGTGGCTTTGAGAAGTGCCTCCAATGCACGAGTCTTCGCATAAACAAAGGCATTCTGCTGAGCTAGGTTCGCGCGCCTGTGTCTTTGTCTTTATTGCAGGATTTGCGAGATGGCGTATAAAATAATTTTTTGAATGACACTAAACTAGCGACCGAACATTAAATAATATGACAATTAAAACGTAAAAATGTATTGTTCTTAAACATTTAGCATGATGTTCATTCGTTCTTGTGTATAGCTAGTTGCATTATTGTGACGTATTGGACATTTTTTTTTATCAGGTAATCTTTCATCGTACAAGATGATATGATTGTATATTGTATATATGGATATGTCGATGCGTTATTTATTATGTACAAATTTAATAATTTTAATACATTATACGTGCAATCAATTCATTGAATTTGATGTAGACGGCCATGGAATATGAGAACAAATCCTTCACTTCATAAATAAACTTTGAATTGACAAAACATGGCGTGACCTAGAGTCGCTGCCAGAAACGCAGTAGAAACACTCGTTGTCTTGCGCTCGCCTTTGGTTGCGCGTGCGTCCAAGAGGAATGAAAGCCAGACAGATCGTGCTGGAAGCGAAGCATCTACTCCTACTGAATTTTAAAGCCTGAAACACATGTGAGGAAAAATCGCGTAGCATCGCGCTGCCAAGCAGCGTAAGCATAGCAACCGTCGCACGGGACGGCACGGCATTGGGCCACGTCATAGCGTTGGCGCGACGCGACACGATTCTTGCTCACGTGTGTTCCATGCTTTAACCCGTCACCGACTACGAAGGGCGTTCATAGAGTTCTGTTATTGCCTCTAATACCCCTGTTACACGGGCACACTTAACCACGGTTAACTCAGCTTAACTGCTGTTGCGCGGCACCACAGATACCGCACTATACTCTCGGACAGCTATTCCATAAGAAGTGAAGAGCGCGCGTGCACTGCTTCGATAGATGCTCAAGATGCTCGAGCGCACGTTCGCCCATAGCTTTGACTGTATAGCCACAGAATGTTGTCGGCAAGTATTGTGCGCTAACTGTGGCTTAGCGTAACTGCAGTTAAGTGTGCCCGTGTAACAAGGGTATTACACGGGCACCCTTAACCGCGGTTAACTCAGCTTTAACTGCGGTTACGTGGCAGCACAGATGCCGCACTATACCCTCGGACAGCTATTTCAAAAGAAGCAAAAAGAGCGCGTGCACCGCTTTGATGGGTGCTCAAGATGCTCAAGCGCACGTTCGCCCATAGCTCTGATTGCATCGCCGCAGAATGTTGTCGGCAAGTATTGTGCGCTAATTGTGGTTTAGCGTAACTGCAGTTAAGTGTGCCCGTGTAACAGCGGTATAAGAAAGAGAGCTGCTATCACGCGCGATGTGCCACACAAAGCGACACACTCCTTTTACCGATGGATGAGTGGACGATGCCCTGGTTGTGAAATCCTCATTTTTTCTCTTGAGCAAATATTCTACCTCGAGAATCACTTTGCCGGGCTTAATCCGTCGGAATCCCACCATGGCTGTGAAAAAAAAAAAAAAAAAAGAACGCTCATAAAAATAAAAAAATAAAACAGTGCCATCAATTTTTTTTTAATGACGGCTTCGTCTTCGCCTTTTTTTTTTTTTTTTTTGCTGTTGGTGAATCCGCTTATTTCCTTCTTTGATTCATACCTTCGTCTCCCGATCGCAATGCTAAGAACACCCGACACTCATCCATGGTGACCAGGCAATTGAGGAACTCGACAGGCCAGCTTGGCAAGGCCGCAACATTTTGGTTGCAGACCCCTTTCAGCCCACCTTTTGCATGGGTGTTAGCAAGAGCCGAACTTGCGGGCCCCGCCCTTCGTCATGTGCAAATCATTGTGTATGCGTAAATCGTATCATTGGGCAATGCGCGGGTAACATTGTGGACGTGCCGAAGGTACATAGATGTGGGCTTGACCCGCAACACAAATGTTGGTGATATTTTCTTTTTTTTGCTACGAATAATGCGGAGTTTATGAACACCCTTCCTATAAGTTAGAATTGCTGGTTTGTTTCGATTTAAAGAAATTCGAGTAAGAGGGTGACATGCCTCGCACCGTAGCGCCCACAAGAAATTTATAATAAAAATTTTACGGCATGGCTACACCTTAATAATGTCAACCGCAAATTCTGCAAAAATAAAAAAAATATAATAATAAAAAAACAGTATGCCCTTAATAACAAAAGCAAAAAAAAAGAACGCGTTAGATTAAAACTTTTTTGTTAATTAGCTCACTAAAGGTGTAAACACACGACGGACCAAATTGCTGTTTTGGTCCGCGGGCCGCGCATCACGTGATCTTACGTCACCGGTTTTCGAGGTCCGCCGGCGGTCCGCGGCCCGCGCTTCTGAGAAATGCCAAGCGACTTTTCTCGCCCGGACCTTGGCGGCGGACCGCGGCGTTTTTAGTATAATTGAAGCGCTAAGTCTGGCAACAAGCTGACTTTTGTTGTTTGGATTAGAATCCAAATCCAAAGTCGTTTTCTTTTTGCGCCAACTGTTGAAGACAAAGAAGACGAACCTTTTGTTGTGCGACGCTGCAACTTTTTACTTCATCGTGCTCATGGAGCGATTCCCCGCTCTGTGGGACAATAGTCGCGACGGCTACTCAAATAATCATCTAAAGATGTCCCCACGCCTTTTTCGGTTCAATTAAGTCGTCCTCGTCCTCAATATTCAACGCCAGGGCCACTGGGGCCAAAGGTCTCTTTCGTTCAACCTCCATCTTGGCTCCTTGCAAATATCCTCAAAGCAGCTCGCTGCATGCGTTTGGCGGAGCTGTGAGGTCGAGGGTTAGACCGGCCCGTTCTCTCAGTCGTCTGCTCTTTTGGTCCGCCATGTGGATGCTCATTGCAGCCGGGCGGCCCTCGGGCCGCGCATCACGTGATCAATCGGTCCGCGGCCCGGTCCGTCGTGTGGATACACCTTAACTAACTCCTTTCGCCTTCTTGGCCGCCATGGTCACCACCTTGGCTCCAGGGCGTAATGTCTCCTAACGCAAGTTTTCTAAACATTTTGTAAGGACTGGAAAAAAACAAAAAAAAAAAACAACTGTATTGTGGCTTGTAACGAAAAATGATACTTCATAGCTAGCAATGAGGCAAGCACAATGTTATTGCCTAAGTTTTCTCTTCCAGTTAAGTTTGCTACCACGATAGTAAACTGGTATTCACTCAACGTTAACACATGGGCTCTTGTAGGCTTTTTTAGAGCTTTCTGCGAATACAATCCGCATACACTTTTTTTTTTTATAACTATTCTTCCTTCTCAGTCGTGTATTTTTGTGTAGAAACTTGGTTGCGTTGGCGAATCAAGTTCCCGAGCCTCTAGGAAGCCACTAGCAAAATCACTATCTCGCCCCAATTGATGACGGTTATAAAATGTTTTTTTTCCCGACCTCGCAGCTTTGTGGACTGTTCCCAACGTGGGCTGCTCTGTTGCGAGCCCCGAACGGAGCTCCTCCCCCGGCGCCGCGTCACCCCCCGGGCCGTGCCACGGGTTTGAGCCGGGGTCGAGCGGCGCCCACGGCAAGCGGGCTGGAACCGAGCGCCGCTTTCCGGAAGAGAAGCGTCGCTGGCGGGGGACCCCGCGGCACTCGACGGGCTGCTCGGGGGGCGCCTATCGGGACGGGCCACTCGCGTGCCGGCCGCTCACCTCCCGTCACGGGACCCTGGCTTGGCCACTGAGCCGCGTCTATCGGCGCTGCGCAGGCCCGCAAGCGCGCTCCCTCGCACCGCCGGCGTCTCGACTTGGCGAACGATGCGCGCCAGGGGGAGGCGAAGCGCCGCAACCTCGACGGACACCTGTTCGGAATGCCGGTGATGGGGCTGGACGAGTGCCGGCCCGCACACGGCCCCACCGGTGTCCCACCGGGCCAATTCGACGAGAGCCGCCCGTCACGGTGCCATGAGTCACGAGGCCAGCGTAGCCCCCAGAAGACCCGTGTCGCACGCGGAAGGTTCTTCGCCGGCGGGTCGCTTACGGGGTGCGCTCGTAAAAGAAGCTGTTTTAACCGGTTCGCATGGACGCTGCGCTAATCACGCTTCGCGGGCGCCCGTTTGGGCCGTTGTCATAAACCGCCATTAGGCCCTCGAAACGAGAAATATAACGGCTGAGTAGACAGAGCCGGGTTCATTATATGAAATAGGCTTTCTTCGATTTTCTTGGCGTTTCCATTTTCATCATTTCGGTTTACCTCTGTTCCCTCGAAAGCAAAAGTGAGTATCTAAATGCCATCAAACACAGTATGCGTTAAATGCAATCTATCAAGTGAATCGGACGTGCCAAACGACGATAACGCGCATTAGTGTAGACAGAAAAAAAATTGGGTTGTGTGTGTGTTTATACAGCCTAGAACTTGGTCTGCCTCACAGGGGCGACGAGTCTCCCAGCACAACCTTGAACAATGTGGCTGAACAAAAAAATGACTGTCTTAACCGATCAAATTTGGCTTCGTTTCGTTGAAAGCGTAATTTAAACAACCGAGGAAAACCTGACGTAATTCCCCGCACCAATAAAAGAGAAGCGCGAAGAAACAAGAACCAATATTCTGCTGAAACCCGATAATGCACCAAAGCCTCTATCTGCACCAGAAAAAGCTCCGAAAGAAACTCAGGAACGACGAGAAACCAAAACAAAACAAGCTTCACAAGGATTGTTCATCCTTGTGTTTGCGCCCTTTCCTGTTTTGATCTCTCTGCCCTTGTATTTTTTTCGGCACTTTTTTTCTAATACATGTTAAACCAACTGACTCACACCACTACTTTGCAACCTTTCGACCTAACTTACTCCTGCAGCTGAGCTATTGAGATCATGTATCAGCTTCCGGTAATACGGATAAAGGCTGGTTCACACATCCCCGTTTCCTTACGTTACGTTATGTCACGCAAGCTTACGTCTGCTTGCGCCGCAAGTCAGCGAGACGTCTGTGCGTCATGTTAAAGGGGAACTCCGGCGATATTTTGAGCAACCCCAACTAACCATATATTCGAAATCGCCGTCCGTTACTCTTTTCGGTATGCTATTTAGTATTGCGAAATTCAGAATAGTTTTTGTGAAATCGGCAAATAAAAACGACGCCAAAACGAAGATTCGAATATACCCGCGCTTTTCATTGCCCTGACGTCACGGTTGGGCTGGATTGCAGTTCGAGCATGCAGTCTAAATATGAACTATGCCGAGCATTTGTATCGTGCTGCTGCGCGGGGGCTGGAGCGACCTTCCAAAGCATTCATTTGACACCATGAAACTGTTTGTAATCAGATGTGAACAAAGTCTACAGCCCAAAGAGTGAACTCCTACCCAACCATGACGTCACTTTTTCAATGTTGCCCGTAGAGCTTTTCACTTTGAAAAACACGATGAGGTCCAAAATTGTATATTCTGTAACTGCACGAAAAAACGTTATTTTGTCCAAATATTTGGGTTACTAGTTCAACGATGTTTGTTGGTGTGTCTAGCAAGCTTTTAGGCAAATTGGGGACTATGAAGAAAACGGCGGAGTACCTTAAGCGTAACTGTTCAAGGAGATAACCTGGCACGCAACACTCGAGACACGAATGTTTCGGTGACTCATGAGTCATGCGTAACGTAAGAAAACGTAAGAAAACAGTGATGCGTGAACCGGCTTTAAAGGTTGGTTCAGACAGGGGCATTTTCCTATAGACCTTTCCAGAAAAGGGCTGCTGGCCGGTTTCATTTTCAGTGTTGTGCGTATCGCGCGTGATTTGCTCGCTTTCCGAAGCGACGCACACGCGCGTGCTGAGCTGTGGAGATCGCACGCTGAGCTGTGGATTTGTAAACATTGGAAAGGTCTATACGTTACGTTGCTTTACGACCGCTTACGTCGAGAATCACTGGGACATCCGTGTTGCGTATTAATTCGTGGCGATCAGTTCAAGGAACAGCTTTTCACGCGACATACGAAACACGAATGTCCCAGTGACTCCTCACGTAACGCGTAAGGAGTCGTAACCAACCACCCCCGTGTAAACTGACCTTTAGGCATGTGTTGCACGTGCCGTGATTGACAGCCGCGGTGTCCTGTTTGGAAGGTGCATGCGGACCTCCCCGGATGCACTGGCGCGTGTGCTATGGGTAGGAGATCGAACAGTCACGTTCCTAGCGGTACGTTTCAGCTGTGGGGACGACAAACCAAATTTTCTTGTTTTTTTTTTTGATCAAAGAAATCGAAGATGACGATTCGAAGGCCGCTCCTCGTGCGACCAAAGCACTGGTCAGAGCGAAGCGCTCGTTCCCAAACCGTGCTTGGCGAGGTTCAATTTTTTTGTTATGCTGTGTTAGTAAACACCGAGCTATGGGCACAGCTATCTTAATAAAGCGCTTTATATAGTTCGATCTCCTGCCCAAAACTCGGCGTCACCTATTTTTTGCTACCTTGTCAAGACTAGCGTATACCTTCCACATTGCTGCGAGAGCACGTGCACGTGGCTTGCTCTTACATTCGCAAGCGCTCGCGCAATGAGCATTGACAGTGTTGGAGCACTGTGGAAGTGACGTTATTATTTACAACGTAGCACAAAATACTTGACGGCGAGTATAGGTAGTTTTCACGTAACGTCGAATCCGCCAGTTCGTTGGTATACATTCCCCGTGATGAACCTTTGGCCTCGGTGCACTACGTATGTGATGGCACCAGTTGAATATTTCGAACGTCGCCTTTGACACGCGCCAGACAGCTCCAAACGACCAAATGGTAGACACAATGACTTCGATAAAAATACCGCATAGACCTTCTTTCCATGGGGCGTCTCCATCTTGAAAATCGCGGTGCCGGCGGCGGCGTCTTCCGGCTTAACACTCGAAACGCTGGCTGGTTCTGGCGGTAGGCAGCGGTGTGGTTGTCTACCGCCGGGGGGGGAGGGGGGGGGGGGGGGGGAGTGCTGGGAGTGGGAGTGGGACTTATAAATATGGTTTCGACAGCAGTAGTTTAGTCTCCCATAGTATGGCCACTAGGGCTGGGCGTCGATTAAAAGTTTTAACCGGATTAATCGCCACCCTTTAATCGATTAATTAATCGATTAATCGGTCTCGTTTGATCATTGAAAAATATTAAAGAAAGTCTTTTTTTTTTTGCTGAATCTGTGATAAACGGTGCAATGTAGAACTTAGATTATGAATTAATCTCGATATGTAGTTAAGAAGAGTATCAGAGACCTTTCGCTAAATCTTTTGCCGCGTGAGGCAAACATGTTCGTTGATATTCTCTAGAAAGAGCGGCTTCCTTTCATTGTTCACAATAATCTCTACTGCGCTAAACAGACACTCGAACTACGTTGAAATGGCCGGTGACCATTTCAACTACTTAATCGGATGCTATAAAAATATCGCCCCTGTACAGTTTACCTTGTTCTAAAATTTGACCTAAAGGTCACCCTTCGTACAGGCGTATTCGTCCACGTCTGCGTTATGGAAGTGTTTAATTTTGAGTTTTTTTTGGTTCGTCTAAATTTTACCGATTAACCAGTTAAAAAATTTAATCGCGATTAAAGCATTAATCGATTAATCGGTAGGTTAATCGATCATTTGCCCAGCCCTAATGGCCACATTGTTAACCACTGTAGACGAGAAATTTACTCAATGCAGTACCACTGTTGGCCTGGGATTTTTAACATGTATCACTCAGTAGTAATGCACGACCACACGCCAGTACGCTTCTCATTCAGATCGATACGGGCAGAGATTAAACTGAGGATGCTTGGGTTCTGCAGCATGAGCTTTCGCTTGACGTGCACGTGAGGCGAAAGCTGCGGATATCGGAGCATGCTCCGATATCCGGTGCGTGAACACACACTATGGTGGCAACAGCGCTTTCGGATCGACTAAGATCTCGTGGTAACACATGTCCCGCCTACCGACAGGTTCGTACGAGGCTCCTTTAAAGGGGTATTCACACGGAGAAAAAATCTCTGCCTTTTTTCCCCGGGAAGCGCGTCACGGTAACAACGTCCCACTTTTTGGCGCGCGCTGGGGGATGGGGGAGCTTTGGTTCGGGCTGCACAAACGGCACAAACCCCCCTGGCGGGGGATCTCTTTGCAATTGGCGGTATTTTGTTCGCGTGTCTGGCAACTTACAGATTTTGCTAAGGTAGATGCCGGTGGTGGCATGGGGATCGCCTAACTTGTTGTGGTTTGCGCGGCTGCGTATATTGTCCGGGGCACCCGAAGGAGTCTTCGATATTCATCAATGCCATCCTCAAGCCGCTCCTCGTACAACTATTTTTATTTTTTTATTTCACGTCCTTTGTGCTGCATCCGCCCACTCAAGAAGCATATTTCTTTTAGCAGGAAGCAGTTTGTCGTCTTCTGCATCTAACAGCGCTACTGTCGTAATAGTTCATCGCTGTTTTATGTACGCCTCCATCTTTCTGTTCTCGTCAGAGCGCATTGAGCCCTGTTGTCGAGAGAGCGACTGTAAGATGCGTCTGATATACTACGATCACTAGAAAGACTGCCTAGGCTTCTGTCCACTGCGCCTGTCGGCGATTGCTGCGGAATGGAAGCGCGTGGCGGCGCTGCGAGCAATCGGCGTACCAGAATTTGGCAGTTACCAAGCCACAAAAGAAATCCGGGCAAACTACGACAGTTACAAGCAAATCAGCACTTCGTAGATTAATTATTTACACTTCCTGGCCTTCAGAAGCCTTAGCCATTCTCACCTTGCTACCCTCTCGTTGCTCATTGCGTTGCTGTAAAGACGGAAAATGAGGAGGATAAAAAACTTGAGTATGCTTCTTTTTATCGCCACTGCATGCATGCCTCACAGCCTAACAAAGATAAATCTGTCTTTGCTAAGAAGGCAGAGAAGTCAACAATGCTTTTTTCATTAAGCTTGGTGAGACTGAAGAAGGTAGTGAGTGAGGAAGGCAGCAGCTACAACAACACGCGGATTGCGCTCAGTGCCCCCTGCAATTTCATCCACGGCGCTGCCAATTACTAGTAAAGTATTTGGCGCTGCCGTCTCGCTGCGTGGAGAGAGATGTCCGAACGGGAGACTAGCCAGTCTTTCTTGGGACCATAATAACACTGACATGCCTCTCGACTCCCCGCCTTTCGTGTGGATGCTTGAGTCCGGGAGGGAGTCCAGCTCGTTCCGCCGATCACTGACGTCACACGCTTCCCTCCCCGAAAACCATATCCCTCGTGTGAATTCGTGTGAATACCCCTTAACCAGAACCTTGTGTTTGGTAATTATGAAATTAATTACGGAAATGTAATTATTGACCTAATTATGCCAAACTTTTTTTTTTTTAATTTTTTCTATATGGGCCCTTTGGCAGACACCAACACGTCACCAACATTTTTTTTCTGTATGAGGAGTACTTTTCGCAAGATCGATTTGGCCTGCGTTTAAAAAAAACACCCTGTAGATAATACAGTTTGCGTTCTGGTAGCATTCTGCCATCAAATGTACATCGGGTGAACCGGGTAAAGGGTGTCAGTGTCAGTGACATACGTGATACATGGATTTATAAGTAAAATTTACTTTCATTAAAAAAAAAAGATAAAACAATAATAATAAAAAAAATTGTCATCCTCTTTTTTTTACTGCGGCTCTTCACTTAAAACGGCTCTTCGCATCTGTTCGTGTGGCCGGGCCTCATCGAAATGTTCGCTACGATTAATGGCCAATAGTTACCTGGTTAAATTAGCAAATCGGCTGAAAGACGACAAACTGAAGCTTAACGCTAAAAATACGAAATATAGTTTATTTTCGGCTTTACAGGTTTGTTTACAAAAAATAAAAGTTCTGAAAGCTAAACTAATGCGGTTCTTGTGCAGGTGAGTTATACGGCCAGGGGGACAAGACGTAGAAGAATAATCGTCATGATAAGTCGAATGATGAACCATAATTTGTTAGTTACCTTTTTAATTAGTGAAAATAAACATATCGTTCCAATTGGAAACTTGTTGAGCTTCCCCGAAAAGCACTAAATCCGAAATATAGAAAAAAAGACTGAGCTCATGGGAAGTGCAGCAGTGCGTTTGAGTTACCACTCGTTCAACAGGCAAAGGGCTGGCAGTGAAAAAACGTGGATGATAAGAGACGGAAAAACCGCGCCGACGCGTCGCTTGCTCGTGTTGTGCGAGTAGGAGTAGTAACTTTAGCGCTCCACCCTGCTTTCCACATACTCCAAGTGTTTCTAAAATGGACTGATTTAGTGGTTTCGAATGACGCTGAGCAAGTTTTTCATTGGAACAATATGTCTGTTTTCACTAATTATAAATACATTTCTAGTTAATTATCCGACATAATTGTGACGATTAGCCTCCTATATTATGTCCCCCCTGGCCATATAACTCACCTGTACAAACCGCATTACTGTAGCCTAAAAAGACACCCTGTCTAATATTTCTACCCATAAGACAAAATCAGAGTTTGTGTGCAGGTACACAAAGGAAGAAGAAAAAGTGTCTACTGGGCCGATGATCCTGTTCCATCGTTTCAATGTGTACTCTGGAGTGATAAACAAGCCGACAGAAAGTATGGGACACGGCAGGCCTGGCTCCTACTCGTCGCCAAGTCTGGGCAGGTCCTTACGGCCGCTAGAGGTCCGAGTCTCAACGGGGGTTCTAATGAAGATGAATGGATGTAATGGAAGCGAGCGCTGACCTTATTTTCATGCAGTGCTGAGATGCATTACTTTGTTAAAGGGATGGTGAACCGAAATTTGGATTTCAGAAAAAACAATGCAGGAGATGTAGGCGGGGCGCTACAATCCCTACAACACCGTACTCGTAAGGCGATATCTCGAATGGACGGCCGTATTTTGGGAAAGACAGGTCGAGATTGAACCAGGCCGGCGAGGCGCGAGACCGTCAAGATACCTAGTTTCCTCCTCTCTTCGCTTTGCTCCCTCAAGGCCGCGAGGCGAAGACGCGAGGCCGTTCCCTCTCCTTCTCGGAGAAACATGACGTCAACATTTCTGTCAAATGCGCCTCTTTTTCTTGAAAAATATGGTCATCCGTTCGAGATAACGCTGTATGAGTGATGTTTTGGTGTTTGTAGCATCTCGTTGCACGGATTTGCCGCGTGTTTTGTGGAATCCAGATTTCGGTTCAGCATCCCTTTAAAGGGATACTGAACCGAAATTTGGATTTCGCAAAGTAAGGCTGCAGAAGTGTTGAACGGGACGCTATGAACTCCAAAACATCACTCGTACATCGATATCTCAAACGGATGGCCGTACTTTTGGAAAAGAAGGGAGCGATCAAGCGAGTTCTTTGACGTAACTGTCCTCCGGGAGAATGTGAGAATGAGGAGAAGCGGCCTCGCTTCTCTCCTCCTCGCCTCGGTTCACCAGCTTGACGGGACGTAGCGAGGAGGAGAGAGAATGGGAATCGTGACGTTCCTTGTCGCGCCGGCCTCGTCGGCCGGGTTCAATCGCGCAATTCTTTTCCAAAAAATACGGCGATCCGTTAGATATATCGCCGTATGAATCATATTTCTTGGTTTTGCAGCTTCCCGCCTATCCGCCCGGCCTTGTTTTGTGAACTCGAATTTTCGGTTCAGTATCCCTTTAACGGGGCAATGGACATCTCATGTCATGCCTCTCCACTGCCAAACAGGTCTCATGATGCAGTGCGCGCAGTGTTGCATACAGGGATTTCTGAAGGTAGTCTATTACGGAAAGGAACAAGATAATTATCACGTTCCTAACTTGGTGAATTAAATTAAAGGAAAAATAAATTTAAAGGTGTTTCTTTTGCAATTTCCCGAAACACATCAGAGAATTCCTAGTGTCGAGGGATGCAGTTTTCGAGTTAATAATAATAAAAAAGCATTAGAAAAAAACGTACACCGCGTAAAATAACTACTTTGTGAATAGAATTAACTCTAACAAAGTTTTGTTTTATTTGTATTGCCCGATTAGTGGCTCACCTGCTCCAAGAAAGGAGGCAGAGGCTTTGCCAGGATTTGCAGTCATTTGCCTCTGCCTCCCATCTGGACGTATCTCCCCCCCCCCCCCCCCCCACCCCCCATTAAAAAAAAAGTATTTTAAGGCAATTATTCTTTTTTAAGATGAACACCCTGAAAAAAAGGAGCGCTGGTAATTAAAGTGCCTTCCTAGAAGTATTTTGCGACTCTGAGAACCCGCAGTTAATATCCACATTCAGTGCACAATCTCCGGATATATGAGGTACCACTGCGAAGCGCCGACCGGACACGGGAAATTCCCGCACGGGGCGCTTCGAGCGTTGCCGCGCCTTGCTGAGTCCGGCTTTTGGAAGCTACCCATTCCGATATCAAGGGGGTTGACGCATGTTTCTGTCCGCGTTTCCAATTTCGAAACGTGACCTTGCGTAAAGGCCGATGACGTACGATAGACAAGCGTTTGTCTGACGTGCGTGTTTCTTTTTTGTTCGTTTTTCGCGCGTTTTTTTAATCAGTTTCACAGCTTGTCGGAACCCAAAGAAAAGTGCTCACGGAAAAAGGGAGAGGAGAGGCAGGGAAAGATGATGCCCAAAGCGTCCTGAAGGGGATCTCTTGGTGGCGCCACCACAGCGCGAGCGTTCAAATCTGAAAACACTACTGTATTTTTTTTTTTTTTTTTAGAGGAGAAATATGACGTTGCTTTACACCCTTCTCCTCTTTCTCTGTGCAAAGGTCTCCGCATTCTTTGCGCGTTGCCTCGCCACTACCTCGTTCGGGAGAGGAGAAAAAAGCGAAAGAGAAAATATCTACAAATGTGTTTTGGGGAGAGACCTTAAGGTCCGCTGGCGCTGATAAGAGACCGCCTCCTGCGCTACCATCGCGTTCGTCGTTCTGCCGCTTCTCCTCTTTCTTTTCCAGCGACCGGCGCTCTCTACTGTTACGTCGTCAGTTTGACGGGCTTTCCAGTATTCGTTTGATTTTTTTATGAACCGTTCAAGTAAGCTGTATCTTTTTTTTTTCCTTACTAAAAAAAGCGCAAAGTACTAAAACAAAACAAACCTAAGAACTTTCATTACTAGTTTTCAAGTCCCCCCACACGTATTACAAACCCCTCAAGACGGCGATTCGAATAGTTTGTGCAGCAGTTTCGCTCTAAAAAGGGGGACTGCAGATAATCTCCACAGCTTCGAAAACAAAGTGCGACTAGGGTGCCTTCCTCTCCGCCCCAAGTGAGACTTCCATTACCCCGGCTACCATGGGGCGCGGCAGCGCGCGAAGTGCCCTCTCCGGGGTTTTTCCTGCTCCGCTCGGAGCTCCGCTGTTGTAGCTCATGTGTCCCGAGGCTAGAAGCAACAAACACCACACGCATAATTACGCGGAATTATAAGACTTCCGTGCACAAGCACGGAAGTCTCAGCGATTTGAGACTTTGCGTTTGTTCCGCAATTATGTTCCATTTACACCAGCTCGTTTGCGCTCTTGCTTTTCGCTCACTGATATCACTTACGCACCTCGAGAGAAAGAATATAAACCTTACGAAACACACGCGAAACGAAGTGCATGGTCCTGCTGATTGCTCTACCGCTTTAAAAAAAAAAAAAAAAAAAAAAAAAAATATATATATATATATATATATATATATATATATATATTAATTTTTTTTTTTTTTTGTAAAGTGCGTGGATAGAATACGTATTTGACAAAAGCATTTTTTTAAGAAAACGCGAAATTTAGGTCGCGAGGTTTATTTTGGTTGCGAGTCACATCATTTAAGCCGCGCAGCTTGTATTTCCTGCCTCTATTTGGGGAAGACGTGGCAACAGAACCACGTTTCGGTATTGCTTCACATTCAAATTGAGTGTTATGACGTGAATATCGCGGTAATTGTTTTATCGTGCTCACTTTGTGACACATGCATGCAATCGAGGAATGCAGCGTCTCTCTGATTCGGATTCATGTTCCTATTTTAGATCACCGTGACGAAATAATAACCACTCAAGCTCAAAACGTGTCTTGCAGACCAAACACGGTATTAAACTTTTTTTTTTTTTTTTTTTTTGGTGGAAGAGGAATAAAATTGCGCTTTTGTAGTTCGGCGTCTTTTTCAAAGCTCTACTATAGAACTATATTAAAAAACCGTGTATGTATAAAAATGTGTTGGTCCAATAAACGCGTATGATTAAATAAGATCGTATAAGGTTATACAATAATATATAAGAACAATATAAGATTATATAAGAAGTTATAAGAAACCTCTTATCAGTTTCTGTTAACTCCTTATATAATTTTATATTGTTCTTATATGTATTAAAGGTTTTTGTATGCCCTTATTTGATCTTATTGGATCATATGCGTTTATTGAACCAAGAAATTTCTTCAAGATATAAGATTTTGCCCTAGGCAAGGTACTCATCGCAGCCCCCTGGCCGCCTCAGCAATACATAAGGTTACAAGTATGTTACCTTTTCCTCCTTAATATTTTTACAAGAAAAAAAAAAATTTCTTTTTTTGTTTTTTAGGACTGGGATTTGATTTTCTGATGTAAAGCATCGGTACGGGCAACAATCATTTGACATAGTCGCGAAAGCAACATCCGTTGAAGCAGTTTAAGCTGGTGTCAGATCACTTCCCTGCGCAACACCCCCAGCATTCTTTTCAACACCCTTTTTACACTCTCCATTAATTAAGGGTGTTCGACGCTAGAGCACCCAATTTTACCATTACATAAATAAAAATGGCGTATTGCTCCAAATAGGGTGCTGTAAAGGTGCACGGGTGTAAGTATCTGGAACCCCCTTTTTAGACCCTTAAGAATGTGACCATTTTCAGGGTGTGCTTCATCTTATACAGATGTTCCACTTTCGTGGTGTGGAGGACCCGTTTGGTGTACTTTCGAGTGTCGGGGTGGATGAGGGCGGGGAAGTCGCGACTTCTGAGCGGGGCATGGACGAAGCGAAGGGTGCCCGGGCGCTGCTTCGGTCCCGGGATGCGCCGCCGGCGACCGCAGAGAGGTGTCCGGGTCGCCGGCGTCGCATCCGTGACTCAGGGGGCGTCGGCGGTGGCCTGGCTGCAGTCCCCGGAACACCAGCTCCGAGAGCGGGGGAGGGGTGTCAGGTTGGCGACCCACTCGGCGCGGTCCCAACAGCTGGGTGGCGGCGTCGCGAGGCCCGCGGGAGGCGAGCGGGGTGACATATGGACCGCCGCCGGGGTGGGCACAAAGAGCGCGGGCTCGTTATCCCTCCCCAATCCCGCTAACGAACGGTGTAATGGGGACGCGGCCCCGCGGGCGCTTTAATGAGCGCGCGCAAACACACGTGCCGGGGGCCATATGGTGAGCCGCGGGCCTTTGTGGCCGCCGCGTGGCCAGGCTCCGGGAGCCCGCCTTTCCCCGGGCCATGATTGGGGCGCGCGTCCGACCGTCAGCAGATGGCCGCACTGCCCGGGGTCCGCCAAACACTCCAGAGTGCGGGGCGCGCCCCTTCCCCGCACTGCGCTCGTCCCCGCTCACGCCGCCGGAGGGCAATCCTGGGACTCGAAGCCCAGTTCCCGGTTTAGAAACCCAGCCAACTCCCACCTCAGTGTCACGCTGGGGACGCGGAAAGCTTTCCTTTTTTTTCGGGTATGCTCGCTCCATGGGGTTTTGTAGGCGGCTTCTTAGAAAATTACTTTTGTTTCTAAGAAGTCGCCTTGGATTCGACAACGAGTCTCGTAACTTAGGAAT
This sequence comes from Ixodes scapularis, assembly GCF_016920785.2. NCBI lineage: Eukaryota > Metazoa > Arthropoda > Arachnida > Ixodida > Ixodidae > Ixodes > Ixodes scapularis. The sequence goes on along the minus strand of NW_024609884.1, from coordinate 64,875,659 downwards.
TTCTTGTATCGAAAAAAATAACAATAAGAGTCCAGACAGAGATTGGGAAATGGGGATAAAGACGCGGGCTATCAAGGTGCAGCGGTTTCGCGGAACGCCCGCATGTTGGCGCGGAGCGTCGGCTGGCTCGGCGGCGGTTTGGTCGCGCGACGGGAACGCCACGCACCTGTCGATGATGACCGGGTCCGAGGGCGTCTCGTTGCGGTTGCCGCAGCTTTTCTTGTCACAGCAGCGGCTGCGTACAGGGGGCGCCCCGTGAGCGGGGAGGACCGGGGTCCGAGGCTCGCGCTCACCTGCACATGACCTCGTGCGTGAGCAGCACGCGGCACATCTCCGGGTTCTTGTCCTGCCCCTCGTAGACGATGGCCTGCGGGAGAGAGAGCGTCCATCTGTTACGCAAACAGCCTCCCGGGATCGAGTTATCGGAGGGGGACGCGCCTGATAAGCGCGGCCGCAGGACAAAAAGCCGCGTCACGTGCCTCATCCCGGCAGATGGGGGAGGACGAGTCCCCCAAATTTTTCCATCTGTCGCAAAGAGGATCGGCCCCCGCCCGGCCGACCTGCGGGGCTTATCTCATTCGCTTGATGTACTCAGCCCCGACGCGATTGTCTTTTTTTGCTTCGCCGGGGGCCGCCGCGGGCTCCGGCGAGCCACCCGCCCGCAAACGGGTGTCTGGCCGCGGCCGTCCCCTCGGGGCTCCCCGGGGACGCCGCGCGCCGCCCGTCGAGTGCCACTTGCCGCCCCCCACCCGGCCAGATCGCGCTCAGGTGCCGCCGACTCCACGTGACGCCACTGTCGGCCGTGGCGCGCCCGGCCAGAGCCTGGGCGCGTGACCCGAGGCCGACGCGCCATTGGTCGTCGGGAACCGCGGCTCTGGGCGCAGCGCGGGCCTGGCGGGGGAGATGTCGCGATGGGCAAACGCCCCGCGTCGCCGAGTCCCCTTTTGTCGTCGCTTCCCCGCCTCCCGAGGATTTGCGGGACTCGGGCGACGGCGGCCGCCGCTCGGCCGAGAACGCCGGGGCTCCGTTACGGAAGCTTACCGTCCCATTCGAGTGATTGATCTCGCGGCAGGGTTCAAGTCGCCGAGCACACGAGTTCTTCCAAGGAGGGGTCGGTTTCAGCGATTAATTGAAAGCGGTTCTATTGTGCTTTGGGACTCCGCTCTTCTCCTACCGCGTGTTACATGTACTCTCCAGCTGGTAAGAGCCAAACTAAACTTGATTGATTTACCAGCATCAAAAACGCATTCCTTCTTTTTTTTTTTTTTTTTTTTACGGAGCGATTTATTGTTTTGCACTTTGTTTGTGTGTGAGAGCGCCTAAAAAGCGAGCGCTTTCTCTAAGTGGGTCTTGTTATCGCAGGCCGAACCTCTTGTGGTTGAAAACCGCCACTGCATAATCCTCGCGTCGTACTTTCTATACGCTAAAGACCTGTTGAAATGTCTCTCCGCGCCCAAAGTGACTGGACATTTGCAATCGATTGTGAGAAAGCTGTCTGACTAATGTCCTCCGAAGTGAATATTAGCTATGATATTGTGGTGAAAGAAACAGGCAGGAGACGGACGTTCCAAAACAACGTTCTATTTCAGTGGTGTCTCGTCAGGAACTGCTCTTCGTGAGCGCGTGAGCGCGTGAGCGTATAGCGAGCGCGCGCGTCTTTTTCTCTTTTTCCAGTGGCGAGGCTGGACTCGCTTGTCGGTGCGTCCAGTCCCTACAGATATGCCCCCCCTTAGAGAGGAGGTAGGACGAACGATCAAAACACACAGACATCGGGGTGACAACGAAGTTGGCTTCTCTCCGCCGTGTGGTTGATGTCACGTAGCGCTATTTCCTGCATATGCGCTTGCTCAATATGTGCCGGCTTTAGTCTCTCCAATGCAACGGTGTCGTTCTTGCCGTTGACACGCAGGACAAACGTGTCGCTTCTCTTTTCGACGACTGGAAAAGGTCCGATGTAATGTGGGCGCAGTGGCTTCTTTTGCGATTGTCGTACGAAAACATGAGTGGCGTCTTGGAGGTCCTGGGTCACGTAGGGAGACTTTGAAGTTCCTTGCCGTGTAGGCACCGGTCGCAAATTGATAAAAATTTGCTTGAGTTGTTCTACATAGTCCAACTGCCTTTGTTGTTGAGGCAGTTCCACTTCAAAAAAATCTGATGGCAAGCGAAGTGCAGTGCCGTACACCAGCTCGGCGGTGGAGCATCCGATGTCCGCCTTCAAGGCTGTCCGGATTCCAAGAAGCACAAGGGGGAGATGACGAACCCAATCCGAGGGACCACCCTGAGCTGCAAGGGCCGATTTCAAATGTCGATGAAATCGTTCTACCATTCCGTTCGACTGTGGGTGGTAGGCAGTCGTTCTCAAGCGGTTGGTTCCGAGCAATCGAGTGAGCTCCGCAAAGAGTGCCGACTCGAATTGTCGACCCCTGTCGGTGACAATCTCTGAGGGGCAGCCAAACCGGGATACCCACGTAACGATAAACGCCTCAGCGACAGTGGCGGCGGTGATATCGGGCAGTGGGGTTGCTTCTGGCCATCGTGTGAATCTGTCGACACACGTTAGGATGTAGCGCTGTCCCTGAGAAATCGGTAGGGGTCCTACTAGGTCCAGATGGATCTTGTTGAAACGGCTGTCAGGCTGTAGGAATTGTCGACTTGGTGGCACCGGATGCCGCTGTACTTTCGCGCACTGGCATGCGATGCAGGAACGCACCCAATCACGAACGTCGGATTTTATCCGGGGCCAAACGTAGCGGTCGCACAGGAGCTTCTGGGATGCTCGTACACCCGGGTGCGACAAGCAGTGAATCGCTTCGAAAAGCTGTCGTCGCAGTTCACGTGGTACAAAAGGCCTAGGCGTTCCCGTTGACAGGTCGCAGATCACGGTGGTGCCTTCTGGAAAGCTTACATCCCGCAGTTGCAGTGACGTGGATGAACTGCGCAGGGCTTGCAATTCTTCGTCGGTGGTCTGTAGACGAGCCAGCAACTCCAAGTCTACAGCAGAACAGGCTGGGGTGTTCACGGCGTCGATCCGGCTGAGGACATCAGCGGGGACGTTGTCAACTCCTTTAACGTGCCGAATGTCCGTTGTGAATTCGGCCAAGAAGGCTAGCTGGCGAATCTCACGTGGTGTGTAATGAGAGCCGGAATTGCTGATGGCGTAAGTTAGGGGCTTGTGGTCAGTCCATATGGTAAATGGCCGTCCCTCGACGAAATGTCGAAAGTGTCGTACAGCCAAGTAGGCAGCCAAGAGTTCACGTCCGAAAACGCTGTAGCGCGTTTGCGCTGGCTTGAGCTTCTTAGAAAAGAAACCAATCGGCCGCCACTCTCCGTCGACTTTTTGTTGTAGCACCGCTCCTACGGCTGTGGCAGATGCGTCAGTCATCAGCGATGTTGGGGCATCATGCTTAGGATGTACTAGCATTGTTGCTTCTGCAAGTGAGTTCTTTACCTCGCAGAAAGCTCGTTCCGCATCTTCGTTCCAAGGAAGGGATGACGTTTTTCGTTCTTGTTTTGTTAGGAGGACCTCAAGATGTTCGAGCAGTTTGGCGCAGTTCGGAACGAAACGCCGGTAAAAATTGACCAAACCGAGAAACTGGCGAAGTTTGGTGGTCGAAGTCGGCCTCGGGAAATCTTTGATGGCTTGTACCTTTGATGGCAATGGACGGATGCCCGAGGAGTCAAGCCGATGACCAAGAAATTCCAATTCCGGAACTCCGAATACACTTTTCGTGGCGTTGATGACAATGCCGTGGCTGCGCAGTCGTTCGAAGAGGAGGTCTAAGTGGGTCGTGTGCTCTTCCGGTGACTTGCTGGCTATGAGCAAATCGTCTACGTACGCGAAGACAAAAGGTAATCCTCGTGTGACAGCGTCGATGAACCGTTGGAATGACTGAGCCGCATTTCTGAGGCCAAAGGGCATGCGGAGAAATTCAAAAAGTCCAAACGGTGTCGTGATCGCTGTTTTCGGGATGTCTTCTTCGGCCACGGGAATTTGGTGGTAGGCCCGCGTCAGGTCAATCTTTGAGAAGATCTTCGCGCCTTGTAGGTTCACCGTGAAATCCTGGATGTTAGGTAGAGGGTACCTGTCCGGTACAGTGTTCTTATTCAGTGCACGATAATCGCCACACGGCCGCCAGTCTCCATTTTTCTTCGACACCATGTGTAATGGAGACGCCCAGCTGCTAGACGAGGGTCGGATGATGCCAAGGTCCAACATGTGTTCAAACTCTTGGCGAGCATCGCGGAGTTTCTCTGGGGCTAGACGGCGGGGACGACAGTAAACAGGTGGTCCTGTCGTCACGATGTGGTGTTGTACGTCGTGCGAGACGGGTTTGGTCCAATCAGGTGACTGAGTAAGGCTCGGGAACTTACTCAGTGAAGTCTTGAACGCTTCTTCCGGGATCGTGCAGGCAGAGGTGTAGACTGAATTGTCGTCCGTTGCGATACCATGGATGGAAAGTCGCGTGGTGGAGTCTATCAGTCGCCTGCTTCTAACATCCACGAGGAGCTTGTAGTGGTTGAGAAAGTCCGCGCCGAGAATTCCTTGACTCACGTCGGCCACCAGGAAGATCCACCGGAAAACCCGCCGGAGGCCGAGGTTAAGGGTGATCGACCGTTCTCGGTAGACTGGGATGGCGCTGTTGTTCACTGCGCGCAGAAAATAGATCGGTGTCAAGGAACGGTCGGCACGCGTTGCTGGAACTGCGCTGATCTCGGCTCCGGTGTCAACGAGGTAGCGGTTCTTGGTGGCTCGGTCACACACGTAGAAAAGGCGACTTTCGTCGGGGCCCTGACCACTCGTCGCCTCTAGAGGTCGGCCGGCCTGTTTCCCTGCCATGAGCAGGGGCGAAGGCAATGCCGGGCGTTGGCACCGAAGCGGCGGTGGTAGTAGCAGACCCCGGCAGGGCTCGGTGATCGCGTGTTTTCGCCGCGTGTCCGACGAGATGTCGATTCGCCGCGTGCCCGACGAGACGTCGAACGTCTGCGATGTGACTCACGAGGGTGGGGGGTGCGGCCTCGTGTAGCTGCGACGACGATCTCCTCTAAGCGTTGGCAAAGCTGCTCGATGTTGGCCTGGGGAGGCTGGCTGTTGGCGGCCGTTCCAGAGTCTTGGGCTGTTGGTTGCTGTGGAGCCACGATAACACTGGCGACCGATGGAGTGGTCACCTCCATCACGGCGTCGGCCAACGCGGCAAGTCCGGTGAGGTCCAACGTTGTTGCTGTTGCCAAAACCATCTGAACATTGGAAGGTAGCCTTTGCAAGAACAGCTCGCGGAGGAATACGTCGTCCAGATTGTTAGAGCGCTCTCCAAGAAGCTGAGTCATGCGTCGCAGCAACTGGCTTGGCCGCCGATCCCCGAGCTCTTCCGCCGAGAGAAGCTGCTGCACGCGGGAGCGTTCCGAAATCTCGGTGCGCTGGAGCAGAGCATTCTTCAGTTGGTCATACGGTGTTGCTGGAGAGGGATTTGCCAGAACGTCGTAGACTTCGTCGGCGGCAGCTGGTGAAAGAGCCGAGACGACGTGGTGGTACTTCCGACCTTGTGTGGTGACCCCAGCGAGGTGGAATTGTGATTCCGCTTGCAGGAACCAAACTCTCGGATTGCGGTCCCAGTATGGTGGAAGGCGGACTGCGGCTGCTGCAACAGTGGCTGGCGGCGGGTCCGAAGGCTCTCCTTGCTGCATTTCACCCGTTCTAGTTGGCGATCACGTCCGGGTCACCAAATGTGGTGAAAGAAACAGGCAGGAGACGGACGTTCCAAAACAACGTTCTATTTCAGTGGTGTCTCGTCAGGAACTGCTCTTCGTGAGCGCGTGAGCGCGTGAGCGTATAGCGAGCGCGCGCGTCTTTTTCTCTTTTTCCAGTGGCGAGGCTGGACTCGCTTGTCGGTGCGTCCAGTCCCTACAATATCATTGTTCGTTCCCTATATCCGCACCGAGGACAGATTCTGATCAGCCGACACTAGACTCCCCAAAACCTTTCTTAAGTGCCTAAATAAGGCACGTATGCCGCAAAAATGTACTAAAAAAAATGAGCGCAATGTTTACGTTGGGAGAACCATTTTGATTTAACAGCGATCCAGAAACAGGCGCTTTTTTTGAGATGTCGACCCCGAAATAGATATTTTCCGAGTCGCTCCTAACTAAAAAGGACTCTCGAGGCGTAAATATTAAGTTAAAGATTTTTTTATTATTTTTTTTAAGTTCAGTTTGTGACGTACGCGTCCTGTCTAGGCGTTTTTTTTTTTACCTTGTGTTGTCTTTTTTTGTTTGTTTTGCTTTACAAGGCAACGAAGGTTACATCGAGACTGCGGCTTTGCAATGTGCTTTCGCTAAAAGAGGGATTTCGCTGGAAAATCTTGTTTAAAAGCATGGAATACAGGCGGCTAGATAACGCTTATAGCCTTTGCTGCCTCGTCAGCATAAAGCTGAACGAAGTCGGAAGTTAGCATTTAGGACGGAGTTAAGAGTAAGTGATTAGGAGTTAGGACATTGTTAAAATATTCAGATATTTTGTAAATGTATGTGATATAACAAGTTTCTTCTACTCGAGACTAGTTACGATCCTGGTTTATATTACAATGGACAAGGTGATTAACATACGCGTCCTACCCAGTGGGCTTTTTGAGCTACCATGTACACTAAACACATTTTCGGAATGCCCAGGGTTTACTCTTCGCGGCACGCTATTTATTATCTCTAAATTCAAACTAGCTGCATGATGGGGACGACGGACGAGGACCGAGAAGAGGGACACACGGGATAGGGCGTAACTTGAATTGAATTTGAATAGAACACACACATAAAAAGGTTAACACCGCATATGCGCACAGAGGATGCATTCAGATTAAAAACCCAGAAGCCAGACGTCACTGGTGGGTGTCTGAATCTTGACTGATAAAGGCCTACTCCTTATCAGAAAGGGCAATAGAAGGAGCGCTGATACAAACATTCTGTACACTCTAAGAAATGCCTGCGCGTCTACTTACCTGAAAAACACTCGAAGAGCCAATCTCTGCGATCTACAAAATCAGCTCAGCGAATGATGAGGCGGAACATCTGTTCAGACCTCAAAATTTAGTCTGCGCTGTGGCATTACGCAATGCAAGCATGACGCTTAGCATTGCGTAATGCCACAGCGCAGACTGCATTTTTAGGCCTAAACGGATGTTCCGTCTCATCATTCGCCGAGCTGATTTCGTAGCTCGCAGAGATTGGCTCTTTGAGTGTTTTTCAGGTAAGTAGACGCGCAGACGCTTTTTAGAGTGTAACGTTAGAGTGAGTGGAAACGTATTTAAGGAAACGGAAGGTGATGCTAAACCCAACTAACGTAGAAGTTTGGGCTAGTTGGTATTTCATGATTAAAAATTAAAACAGCGCAACCAACATTAATCGTTTCCCGCGTTTTCCAGTGGGTTCTACGTCGCATGTTGTATAACATATGACGTTACGCACAAAGGATACATCTAAATGTATCCTCTGTGCGCATGTGCGGTTTTAATCTTTTTATGTATGAGTTCTATAAAAATTCAGTTGCAAGTTACGCCCTGCAGGCCGCCTAAAAAAAAAAAAAAAAAAATCTGTTTTTGCGCGGTTTTGTGTTTGTTTTGACATCGTGATATTTGTCAAGCATTCATTTGACGCCATCAAACTTCTCGTAGCCCGTCGAAAACAAGCTGTACGGCCCCCATATTACTGCATCTGACGTCACTTTTCCAGTGCTGCCAGTAGAGCCTCTCAGCCATTCAGACCAAACACCAAATTCAATTTCTTCTCGCAAAAAAAAAAAAAAAAATATATATATATATATATTTATATATATATATATTCTGACTTGTAATTTTGGTTACTATAGTTCAGACACGTCAAATAATGTGTGGAACCAATTTTGAGGCAAATTGGTAACTATAAAAATTTCGCCTTTTATAGACATAAATAGCTCGAAGTGGAGATAAGGACACAATGAAGACGGGACCAGAGCTATACTGCTGTAAATGGAGCGTATAACACCCACATTGTTTTTTTAATAATGTACGCTGGAGGTTTAACTGGCGCTTGTGTCTATGCAACTTCCGCGATACAAATTAAAGCAGGCAGCAACCAGTCTACTTTTTGTAGTGCTCTTGTGCATACCTATGAGAAAACGCGCGTGCATTTTGTCGTCTCTTCGCCGGAAAATAACATGGGTCACTTTTGCTTTTGGATCGTACCGAATAGTATGTACCTTTATTAATATAGTAAAAGTATAATTGCTTTAGTTACTGTGTTTTTTTTATTATCAGTGGCCGATATTAAATTTCGTTATATTTCAAACCCAAGTCCACAGAAGGTGTGCAGACACCAGCGACAAATCTCAGCAAAACGATAATCGAAAGGAATGTATATTGTGTGTTTATGGTTCGCTAGCATTCTGGGAACACTTATATATCGCTAATGTGCCAGTCCTGTCATATATATGAAAGTGACTCCAATGTAGATCTTTACGAGCGGTTAAAAACTTTCAAAACGTAAAGAATAATGTACTTGGGTTATGAAAGGTGCCTTTTTTATTGTTTCCTATGCCGGGCAGCTCTTATCGGGCACCTGTTCTCTGGCTTCTCCCTATTTTCAAAGATTTCGAGCGTGCGGGTGATGTTTTGAACGCAGAGCAAGCCTTTTCGCAGAAATGCACGAGCAGTGAGAATAAAGCACTACTTTTTTATTGAAAATCGGACTATATTACTTGGCCTTCACTTTGTTTTGATCGTCTACATGCAAAGGGAGTTACTGATCTGGTGTTACTGCGTAGTTTTTGACATCTCTCTTCTTTTTCCGCATGCCTTTTGTTCGTTTGGTACGTAAATCCTACATGCAAATAAGCGCCGACGCGGCTATGTCCGCTCTAAGCACTGTTTAATGACATTAATTTTACAGAAAACCGCCGCAACTGACCAATATTTTCCTTTACTTGATTAAAAAATGTTCTGAATCATTTACTACCTTATAATTATTCGTAACATGTACTCTTTTAATCAAGCGCAGAGAGAAAACGCACCCGCTTTTCCCCGTAGAAATGCATTACCGAAATCAAATTTCAATGGCTGGTGTCTGCTTCAATTTGCAACATTGGGCCAGGTGAACCTCTAGCGTACAGTATAATAAATCTATGGTAGCGACAGTCCGCCATTTCTGTCTAATAATCATGAGTTAATTTCCTATCCCACGTTGGTGGTCGCGCGGTCAAGACAAAAAGCGGCAGCAAAGAAAAGCTTGAAGCGTCCTCGGAACTGACCACTGTTATATTGTCGCATGTACATTGGGGCAACTTGACGCGCGTAGGAATCCTGCGTTTCATGTTTTCAGGTAAGACCTTAAGCCGGGTTCCTACTGCTCATACATCTTACAAAAGACAACATGTAAACGCGAGTCACCGCAATACCCGTGGTTCGAATGCCGCCTGCCAAGTTTTCTCCTTGAACTCATTGCCATGCGGCATTCGAAGCACGGATCTCGCGGTGACTCGCGTTCGAACCTTTATGCAGATTGTAATTTGTATGATGTATAAGCAGTGTGACCCCACTCCTCGAAGCACGGGTCTCGCGTTCGAATCTGTATGCTGATTGTCTTTTGTATGATGTAAACGAGCAATGGGACTTAAGCCGGGGCCACACTGCTCATACATCTTACAGAAGACAATCTGCAAACACGAGTCACCGCAATATGCGTGGTTCGAATGCCGCCTGCCAAGTTTCGAATGCACGGGTTTCGCGGCGACTCGCGTTCGAATCTGTATACAGATTGCCTTTTGTATGATGTATAAGCAATGGGACCCCAGCTTAAGCAGTCGAAAAACCTCTCACTGGTAATTTTTTCTTCGATCAAAATTTGTCCGAAAAATTCCAAAATTAAAAATCTCAATAAAAAAATGAGACGAGCATTTTTTATTTGTTTTGCTACACTTCAAAAAAAGGCCGTGCGTCTACTTCCCCGCACAGCACTCGGAGAGCCAATCACCGCAATTTACGGAGGCAGCTCGGCGAATGACGATGCCGAAACATGCTTAAACCAAAATACGCAGTCTGAGAACTTTATGGCATTAAGCAATGCAGTCGTGACGTTGTGCAATGCTTAATGTCACAACTCAGGCTGTGCTTTTTGGTCCAAGCATATGTTTCGGCATCATCGTTCGATGAGCTGTCTCCGTCAATTGCGATGGTTGGCTTTCCGAGTGATGTGCGGGAAAGTAGACGCATGGGCTTTTTTTAGAGTGCCGTATCCGCAGTTCCGAAGAGAGGTGGTCTCCCCTCCAACCTGGGACGATTGGCGGAGGAGGGATGATCGTCAGCCTCCGGTAAGGCAAAGGACTAGAGATGGGGCACTTGAGCGATTAACCTGCCGATTCATAAATTAATACTTTAATTGCGGTGCATTTTTTAACCGGTTAATCGGTTTAAGTTTGATAAACAACAAAAAGTGCAAATCTAACGCTGTCACCACGCAGATGTGGACGAGTACACGTGTATGAAGGCAAACTTTAGGTGAAAACTTAACCTAAAGTAAACTGTAGGGGCGAAATTTGCAACTCTAAGTAAGTGGAGAAGGTTATACGGGTCACAGCAATTTCAACGCTGTGCGAGTTTCCGTTTGGTACAGCAAAGCATTGTAAACCATAAAATGATTAGTATTAGAGAATATCAACAAACCTCTTTGCCTGCGACTGGAGTAATAACTGATGAGTATGAGTGTCTTTTGAGTCTTCTCGTCTACACGTCATGGTTGACTTAAAATCCGAAAATGTACATTGCGCCGTTTATCATGTACTGTATTCATCAGACAAAAAAACAAACACAAAAAAAAAAAAGCAATATTGAAATTTTTAGATTTATTATTGAACGAAATGAACAAAACCAATTAATCAATTGATTAGACAATTAAACGATGGCAATTAATGGGGTTAACATTTTTAATGGACGCCCAGCCCTAAGGACATGAGCAGGGTTGCCCCGTATCTCTCAGATACCACCGAATCCAGTACGAGTGTCTGGTTGACTGGCCACTGGCAATGGTTTCGGGTTTAGACTATGCTTTTTGTGCAGCTTGCAGGGTGGAGGATCTACTGTTCATAACATTGGAAGTCAGGATCCTGCATATTTCGATTTCATTGGGAGACATTGAAAGCCACTAAAATAGCTTTCGTTGTTCTTGATACATTTTGGGATACTATTTCAGAGAGCACAAAATCAAATGGAAGTAAGCTCCGATAAATGTCGGGTTTGTTATTATAACGCGTTAAAAATATTTAAAAAAAGAACACGCACACAAAGTAGAAAAAAAAAAATAGTAAACGAAAATACAGAACTCAGAAAAGCCGTAGTAAAAAAGTCCGACTTCTCGCGGAGCCTTGCTGATTTCCCCTTTCCTATGTCGAATTAACATAGATGTACGTGCATCTTAGAATAGCTTTATATACAATTTTATCAAGATGTACACGTTTCAAACGCCAAAAGCATCGTTTGTACCTTCGCCAACCAAACCTCGTAAAAACCACGCCAGAGACAGAAATTAGCTTGGGTTTCGACGGTTAGAGTCCGCCGTGTCTTAGAGGGGTGGAGTAATCTTTTTTGTAGCTTAGATAAATACTGCGTAGAATTAATCTTTGACGTTCGTAATCAAAGAACCACGCGTTAGTTTTTCTTTCCACGCAATGGCGGTGTCAGAAAAAAGAAAAGTAGCGAACAACCCGATTCAGATGAGATGAGTCAAGAGAGGTCGGCGTATCCTGCTATATAAACAATTTATTCATGCATTCATGAGCGAAAAACAAGCAGCGTTCACCCTCTCAACTCGCAGCCAGAACAAGTGGCCACGCTGAAATTAATAAGCCGCCAAATTCGCTCGCTGGGATTGGCAAAGCAAAGGGCACGCGCTGAGTTCCAGACATTTTCAGGGTTCCGATACTTCCGATATTACAATGAATAGACACAAGCCACTACCCGAATGCTCGTCGACACATTGATTGCCACTAGCCGAACTCGAGCGCTCACGCAGTATACTTGGGTCTAATCTATGAGTATCCATTCGCTATCGTCACAATGGGGTAATCCCCGCCCGTCACCACGTCAAACCTGCGACTCCGTGACGACGTGAATAAGTTATGCGACGGGGAAACTTAAAGAAACGTATCCATTTAGGCGTCAATCCGGGAATCGAAGCACTCGGGCATTCCCACTTCCGCCAACCTCTCTTGAGACTCCCACAGTGTCCCTGCTACGTCAAAAGCTACAAACGAACTATGCAAATTCAAATGATCACTAAAATTTTTAAACGCTGTAGTTAAGTTACTTGGTTATAAAATAATTATTCGGCCTACAATTTAATACGCTAAAGTTACTTCAGATATTTACAGAGCTTTTAATGTACACAAATTGAAAACTGTACAAATGAAGGCTCATTTTTTAAAATCTATTTGGGCGACATGATTTTCCGTCTTCATTAATGAAACAAACAGAGCTAAATACTCGTACAGACTGCGCGAGGAATGATAGATTGGAAACACTCTACCAAATCATCACCAGGTGATGATTTGGTGCTCGTGTCTGTCTTGTCTTTCTTTCTTTTGTCCTCGTCCAAATAAGTGCTACCATGCCTTTGGCAACCCAAGACTTCATATTAACACCGACGACCTGTTTAGATTCTCCACTAGCTGCAGAGCTTTCCACTCCGGAAATATAAATACCTTTCAGCTTGATATTGAATGCTTTATAAATTTGTTTTTTCCTCAAAACAAATTTGATTGGAATAACGTATCCACCATTATCACCGAGTCCGATTCTCGCAACAGTTTTGTGCACCAGCTGGCCGACTCTTAGCGGGTGTTCATATTCGCAAGTGGTGTCATTGTGATCATTCCGAAAATTTTGTAAGCTTTCTTTATCTCATCGGCGTTATTTTATTGTTTGTACCCTTCCCCAGCTATACCCCATGTATTGGGGTGGTATAGTCACTGCGAACCTAAGAAGCGCAGAGTGTGGCGAGCCCCGCTCATCTCATCATCGCACCCCAGTCAATCAAATTGCGACATTAGCCGATAAGAACTCCGAAGAGCCAATCACGAAGCAAGAAACGTGAACAATATCGGCCACACCCTGCGTTCCCAGCGGCTTTAATAGTATAAAAAAAAAAAATTACACTGTGACAAGAGGAGCTTCTTGATGAGTAGCGCTGCGTGCGAGTATACTTGGGTCACACAAGTGGCACCTCGTGTAGAGTGAAGGACGCTCCAACACAATACCATTTCGCGGCCCCTTTAAAGAAACAGTGAACAACAACGACCAATTAAGTGTCTGGATAGGACACGTATTTGGCAACGTAAACTGGGCCCCGAAAAAGAAAAAAAAAAAACATTTTCGCGCAGTATTTACGTCGCGGGACACATTTTTACTTAGGAGCGATTCATAAACATGCTTGTATTTCGGAATCAATTTTAAACGAATCTCGCGACGAAGAAATTAGGCAACTTATTCTTTTTTCGAGGAAAGAGTTTTTTTTATATACATGCGTGACCTATCTTTAAACAAACAAAAAAGAAAAAAAAAACTATATATATATATATATATATATATATATATATATATATATATATATATATATATATATATATATATATATATATATATATATATATTTGGCGGTTTAGCATCTCTTTAAGTGGAAGCCTCAAGACTGCAAACGTGACACTATGCGCCGAGATATTGAGGGGGAGGAGGAGACGAGAGCACGTGGTAACCTCAGAATGCCGAGTGCTGATTCGCACGAATCGTGGGTAGACCTACCTCAGCTGCTTTTGCCTCCAATGTACTCGTCAAACGCATAGGCCTTCTGCGCCGAAGCTTTGAACAAACTGTGGCGCTCTTATTTTGAATAGTGCAAGCTCATCTGATTGTGCCTCGCACTACTTATAGCACCTCCGGTGAGCTTTTTCTTTTTTTCCTTTCTTTCTGTGTAGTACTGAAGAACGAAAAATCACCTTTCAACGTCCGCAATCGGTTAGATTCAACGTCGCAAGACACTCGAAAGCGTCAGGTTAATACCACCATCGCTAGGGTGCGGGCCTCTCATTTGTGGGAGCCGGGAGGTGACGTAAATATCTGGCGTTCGGTCGCTTTTTTTTTTCTTGCCCCTTTTTACTTTGGAACTCGTGAAGCGGCGCCCCTTGGCCCACGTTCTTAGAATTTCAACTTGACCTATGCTCCGACGGCGTTCGAATTTTCAATGTTTCTTTACATTTTTTCTCGTGATCCCGTTCCGCACCAAAGCAGACACACTTCTACATGTGTGACGCTTTGAGACACTCAAGTTTGTACTACCCAGATCAAGTCCTAACAAGTCCCTTTTCGCAGCGGCCCCTGGCCCAACGCAGGAGGACTCTCAGAACCCAGAACACCGGCGTCCGGCATTTGGGGCTTATTCGAAAGGGTTCGACGAGTGCAATGGAGACAAATGCAGATAGCTAGCTTTGCATCTACTCACTTATCCTTCCGAACAAAGCTCGGGGTTCTGACGTCCCCTCTCGTCTACTCCTCTCCCTCAGTTTCTCGGCGCATTAAGACGCGGTGCGCGTAAATCGTTGTCCGGCTGATCGGTCTTTCGGTACACCACCACCTCCCAGTTGGTTCTGCGGGGAAAGACTCTGCACGTGCTTACTGCTGTCACAACATTACCTTCGAGGGTTGCGAGTTCTATAATTATTTCCAAAATTATTGTTCGCAAACATTTGCTTCCGCGAGCACCCCGTAATAAGGTTGCAAGCAGAAATGAAAAGAAACCAAGTGAACCGGTGTTTGCGGGGCACCGAACATCGAGCCTCGTTCCGGCTGCTCATACATCATACAAAAAGACAGTCGGCAGACATGTTGGAAACACACACACGGACGCACGCGCAGACACATACACGTACGCGCCCATATACACACACACAGGCGCATATATGAGGCAAGCCTGCTTCGAATATGCCGGAGGCGTGTCCGGATAAAATTCTATCATCCATGATTGCAGCGACACCGTGTCTTTCGAGTGTATATGTATGGTCAGTGTGATTTAAGGATTCCCTCCATGGTGAGCGTGTTGTTCAGTCGCCTCCTCGTCGCTCTTTTCGCCAATGCAGAAATATCTCGGGTATAGACTAAGCCAGTGCAATGAATCGTTGGTGTTACTCCAGAGCCCCACTTTGAGGCCGCGGAGTTTCGCATGCCAGCCGACCGACCGGCGTCCCTCCTGGAACCGGAGGAGGCGCTCTCGCCGACTCGGTGCCCGTGGGTGACCGTGGGTCGGCGGCACGCCATGCGCGCTTCCCCGAGCCCCCGGGCGGCCGGATAATGGAGGTCGACTGCGTGGAGGAGGGGTTCCGATGGCCGAGTCCGCCGCGCCGGGAGCCCCCCCGCGAACGCCATCGCGACTCCCCGGGGACCGTGAGCCCGACGGGGAGCATCCGGGTCCCGGCTGCGTGCTCGGGCTCCATCGGCTTCGAGCCGTGTTCTTTGGCCGCCCCCAAATTGAGTTCGCGGCCGCGAGATGCGCCAGCGTTCCGCGGAAGGTCCTCTCCCCCGTCCCTTTCTTTCCCGCTGCTGCTGTCAAGAGCCGGGGACGAGGTGCGCCGCCGTCCTGCTTCCGCGAGGTTTGCCGTTTCAAAACTACTGTTTCAAACCGGGCTGCTATCCATCCCGGCTTGCTGATCCTGCACGCCGACAGAAAAAGGAAATAAAGAAAAAAAGAAGTATCGAACGTGTTTTTCCGGTTACGTTTTCTCTTGATTTCGAAAGAGCTTAGCGTCGCACTCACGCTACTATGGCGCTTTGACGCGTTTGTTGTTTGCCGAGTTTTTATGGGTCGTTGGGGTCCGTGGGGAGCGCAGAGCCCCCGGCCGGGATATCCGAGCAGCTCGGACACCCACTCGAATCGTCCGTGCTATGGACTCGGAGCGAATGGATAGTGCAAGGTTGTTCCAAACACTATTCATTCGCAGGGAGCGGGTGGAAGCGGAAGTACCAACGTCCCGCGTGCACTCCGCTCGTAAGCCTATACAAGCAACGAAAAGGTTCTGGCGCGCCGGACAAGGCCGGCGCCGGCATGGAATGGGAAAGTACGAACCACGAAGACATAAACGAAGCCCGGACTTGACGGTTTTCTTCACGTTTCCGTTATTTTTTTTTTTTTTCGAGGGATGGGGATGACTATCATAACCACTGAAAGGCTAAGAAACGCAGAGCGTGACGAGCTTCAAGCACCTTATTATCGTTCCCCAGTTATTAAGATTGCGACAGTAACTGTCAACTGATAAGAACGCCTAAGAACATATCATGAAGCAACGAATGTGAACATAGCAAGTCACTCCTTGGGTTTTTTAAGTCTTCATTTACTATAGATTTAAAAATCTTGCAGCAGCAGGCCCTCTTAGATATGCCGAGCCCCTACTCGCGTCGTGTGGGATGCAGATAATAGAGAAGCGTCGAAGCCTGTTTATTTGCTCGATTTGTGCGCGCAATCGTCTTCAATGTTGACGCAGCCATGGGCGCGAGAGCGTGACTCTGCACTGTGTGTGCACGAGCACTCGCAAATAGAAATCGCTTTTGAAAAATACGCGCGCTTGCCCGTGCCTTTTTCCAGCAGGGATGTCAGTTCATCAGATGGCGTATGGAATATAGTGTCGAAACAAATGACAAACCAAATCCAGTGTCAGGACGACACTTATGTCCAGGCTATCCTTTTTGCTTTTCTTTTAAAAACAGAACAAAAACAAAACAGTATCCAGTTAGGTTTTCGTTAAAGCCATCTGCTTTCCCGGAAAAACAAACCAATCAAAGGTAAATCGGAGGAACAGTGACGTATAAATCAGTGTCAGGGAATCCGGAAGTCATGAGGATTGTTTGGAATCCCGGAGAAAAGATCACAGGAGAAAACTTCGCCCACTTTTTGGCGGGACCGGCGAAAATCTTACTCATCTTTCGGCAGACACGGAGGAAAGCTCGCCTTAAAGTTAATTTTTATGAGAATCGCTACACTTTTAGCTAAGTAGTACAACCAAAGCTACGGACACCTCAAACACAGGCGGTGCGCATTTCAAAGTAGGGCGATCTATAGTACAGCCCTCGCATCACTTACGGTGTCGATAATGTCGGCGCGGCTATTTGCGTATTTAATTCTGACGATAGCCGCAATGAAGGCAAGCTAAACTTTATTTTGTCAATGTGGACTCGACTTACAATATAAAGTGCACCTTCTTAAGCAAATCGTAAAACGTGAGGGTTTGGCGTAGCTTGGGTGCAGTGCCTAAAGCTACATGAAAATTAATCCGAAATAGTATAAACATTCAGGAACTACTCAAGCAGCAGCCTATTACGTTGGTTCTATTTTATCCATACTATAATTTAATTACTAACGTTTTATTCAAATCCCTTATTTTAATTTTTTTACCGCCCAAGATGTCTGATAGGTACACAACATTATTGGATAGTGATGTGTAGAATAACCGCAGGAACATATTTCAGATAAGTTAACATTTTCAGCTAAGTAAACGCTCAATTCACACATTTGCAGGTGAGCTTTTTACCACATCTGCAAATAGGACGGTGACTTTTGTTCGCATCCGACGGTATGGGTGAGCTTTTCTCCGGTGAGCTTCTCTCCTCCGCCCACTTGTTTCACACTACACTTCCAATATTTTTTTTAATCAAAGCATATTTAAAGAGCTTCGGTGTCACATATATATATATATATATATATATATATATATATATATATATATATATATATATATATATATATATATACCGGTTGTTTTTGCGAAGACTTTCAAAAATCCTAAAAATTAGGGCGATTGAAAAAAGAAGAAACTCTCTTCGGGAATTAACTACCAGCCAAAAACCTACTAATTAGCCAGATAATTAATTAAAACTTGTTAATTAACTTTTTAATTAGTGGAAATAGACATATGATCCCAAATTAGAAAGTTGCTGAGCGTTATCGAAAACCACTAAATCACTCATTTTCAGAAAGACTTTAAGCGTTTGAGAAGAGTAGTAGCGCACTAAAATTACCACTCGTGGAGCAGGTACAAGGCTGGGGCTAGATAAGAGGCGGAAAAATCGCGCGGGCGCCTTACCGCAAACGCTAGCTTTGTACCTGCTCCACGAGTGGTAACTTTAGTGCGCTACTACTTTTCTCGCGCGCTCAAAGTCTTTCTGAAAATGACTGATTTAGTGGTTTTCGATAACGCTCAGCAACTTTCTAATTGGAATCATATGTATATTTTCACTAATTAAAAAGTTAATTAACAAGTTTTAATTAATTACCTGGCTAATTAGTAGGTTTTTGGAAATTCCTGACGTCCGCCGTGGCTGGTAGTTTGTTCCCGAAGAGAGTTTCTTCTTTTTTCAATCGCCCTAATTTTTAGGATTTTTGAAAGTCTTCCCAAAAACACCCGGTATATATTTTATGAACTTCAACATTCTGAATATTGAAAATATACATCAGACTGGGTGCGGACATTTCATCGGACGCCGTTTCATGCAACGCTATTTCATCGAAGCTTTTTCAGCTAATACTGCCTAATACAAAAGTGAGAGTTCCGGATCTAGGAAATAAATATCTTTTAACACCGAGAGGATAGCATTGTTATAATAATCATTTTAATTGGTACATTTACTTTTCCATCTGAGTGGGCGAATTAATAATAACTAGCGTTAATTTCTGCAGTTCCTCTGCCATTTACATTTTTTTTTCTTCTTAGTAACTGATGACTTTTGCTGTTAACGTGGCCGATAAAAAACGCCAACACAGACTTGGCATTTTTAAAACTTGCGATCATCTGATACAGTGACAAAAGTACGTACCTTCAAGGGCGTATTTTCGTCCTTGAAGAGAAGTGTTCTGCTTAAGAACGAAGCCGTATTTGAAGTCTCCACGTCGCATGAAACAATAAAAGACTTCTCCCCTCTTCGTTCATTAATCGTAACTGGCAGAACTGTGAACCTGTCGGCCATTCGACCAATGTTCATTAAAAAAAATTTTTCTTGTGATACAATGAAAACACAAGTCAACAGACGACACAGTGTGCAAACAGTTGAGCTAGTTTAAGTTACGCATAATTTAAACCAGAGGCGACGGACAGAATTCAGACGTTTGTGTGCTTATCCCTTTCTTCTTTCTCCGCCGTCTCCGCTTTAAATTACGTGTAAAAAGAAAAAAGAAAACAACAGCTAAACAGAAAAAAAAAAGGCGCAACAGAGAATGGTAATATCCTTTCGAGGAAGTGCCTTTCATGCGTGAGCAGAAGAAGAGGGAACAAAGTGTGTAGCGGAGAACGGTTGCTTATGACTTATCTAATCAGAAAACAGTCAGTCGCATACCCACTCAAGGTCTTTTATGTACAGTTACCTCCCATAAATTCCTCACCAAATTTTAGGCGAAAAAAAAAATGGTCAGGGTAGTGATTCTCATTCTGATAATTCGACAGCAGCTTCAAAGCAATTTGAGAAATGAGACAAAAACATCTAATGCTCTAATATTCGGCGAAGCGACATAAAATGCGGAGCGCAAGTTCGTCTGCTTCTTTTACAATGGTTGTGGTGACGTCAGCAAAGACGCGGAGCTTCGATAGTCTCCGATAGGATAGTGGGTAGACCTCAAATAAAGCTGCCTTGAGGTCTACCCACTATCCTTCTATCAGAACCAATCAGAGCTCGGCGTCTTTCTGACGTCACCACAACCATTGTAAAAGAAGCAGACGAACTTGCGCTCCGTATAAAACGGAATCGAGCAATTTGATGAAACGGCATTCGATTAACCGGTGTTCGGTGAAATATCCAATTATTATTGAAACGGCGTTCGATGAAACAGTGTTCGATGAAACGGTGTTCGATTAAATGTCTGGTACCGCTTTAAACGGCTTATTGTTTCTAGGCAGACTTCCACGTAATGGGTGACAAGTAATGAGTTGCTTTGACCCATAGTTAGGTTTTTACTAATGAGTTAATGACTTAGTTACCTAAAATAAAAAGGAACGGGTCTGTGTGGACGTGCCTGGCCGTAAATAACGTAAGTGATAATTGTATAATCAAATAATTCGTAGAGACTATGTGTGCTGATAGGACTTTTACATATATTAGGGTTCCGTGCTTTTGGATAAATCTCGAAAATTCCGGAAAACACCCGCCGGTGAAATTTCGGTCAATTCGAAATGATCGGATCAACTCCAAATTTAGATGCGGCAATGTCCCCCCCCCCCCCCCCACACACACACACAGACACACACACACAACACAAAGAAATCAGAAAGGGGGGAAAAAAGACGGTATATGACTATAAATTCTGATCAGCTTACAGGGTCAACGGTCCTGGGAAAATGCCACCACAGTTATCTTTCAAATTTCGGACCATTCATAAAAGGGGTGTTACCGCTTATTTCGTCAAGGTTCATTGAGGACAACAGGTCAGTGTACTTTCCGATCACGACAAAAACCACTGTTTTGGTTTCCACTTTAGGCCATACTAGTTGTGCTTTAGAGAAAAGAGAGGTAGTGTTTTTATAACAGCGGAAGCTATTGATAATTCTATATAATAGGGAAGAGGAGAAGTTGAACCTTCCCTATTACATCCTTTACCACTCCATGTCGCGCGGCCGCGGGGTAGGTTGATAGAATAGGATGGGATGAATACGAGCTTCCCAGTGACTACCTCAAGGAGTTTATTGATTTTAAGGTATCAACCTTTATCGAAGCAACGCTTGTGTGCAACTTCTGTTGTGAAAAACAAATTAGTATTTCCTATGGCAGTGGGACCAACGCCGAATCCAGCTGAAGAAATACTTATACAAGCGAGTTTTATTCTTTTTTTTATGTAGCATATGCTTATACCCGGATATTATTTATTTATTTATTTTTAATGGGAACTACCGCGAACATAAACTATGAGTTTTAGAGAAATGAAAATCAAACAAAAATGTACTCCGATGAATTCCGAATTTTCGTAAAAAGAAAAAAAAAAAATAAACTCCGAAAGACGCCCTCCGATTTTGACGAAAAATAAGCTATGAAAACACGGAATTTTACATATAATATTGATTGTTATTTGTGCGAATGTGTATTGCTATCAATATTCCAAAATATGGCACCTTGAACTATTGTTTATGAAATTCGCTAGCCTGTATCGTAGAGGTTAGTTGAATCACACACCTAAAATTTCAATAGCACATATTGTCCTCCTTCACAAAAAAAAAAAGAAGTAAATATTCGGTCTTTGTGAACTACGGTTGCCGATATACTAAAGAGTTTAGAATCAAAGGCCCCAACGGCTTTGTGTCCTCCAAGCAGCTTGGGTCCTCGCACTGCGCATGCTCTCTGCGACGCTCCCAGCTGCTCGGGTACCCAAAGCGCCCCCTATTCTAAAATTCTCCATGAGCACACAAATATGTGATCAACACCGAAAACTAAAAATTTCTGATCCCCACAATAACCCCTGTTAAGTATTTTTTTTCTACACAATTATACTCTATAATCCTCGTTAAGCAAATCGTTTATAATATAGTTGAGAAAAGAAAAATGGCACCTTTCCAGCGCCCCTTTTTGAGTCAGCACGGAGCGGTACTCGGTACAGAATGCGATTCCCACTTAGTTTATTGCATTAAAACATGTTTTGTTTTAAAAGCTCATTTCCTAGCTAAATAAATAGTTAATATATCAATTATGGGGAATGATTACATACAGCACTTTAAATACCGCGTTGAAATGGGTTTGTTACAAAACAGTGATTTGAAATACGATTGTGCGGCTGTTGGCCGATGAGATTTTTTTCATTTGATATCCCGGGTCTTTGTTTGGTTTTTTAATGCGAAAACTTGAATTTGAAAAACAAAACAAAAAATAAACAACCGCTAGTTCGCTTTAGAGTTTATATATACCTGGGACTAAGTTCGAGGCCATGGGAGACTAGAATAAAGGCGAAATTGCGCAAGTAGTTATCGAGTTAACTAAAAAAAATGAAAGACGTTTACAAATCTCTGTAATGCGAAACTAGAACGCAGCTCTTGAGGAGGAGAAGAAGAGGGTACGGAGGGACGTAAGAGGAAGTTTATGGTTGTAAATAGCAAAATCGTCTATTCGTTCAAGCCAATCTGAATCTCGCGCTGTCCCGCGCACGACGAGAGCGACGAGACGGGAACGCAGAGGACTGCTGCGTACACACGCAAAAATAGATAGCGAGCGTAAGTGCGAAAAGCTCGCGTCGTTGCGTACGTATGGAGCATGCGCAGTGTGGAGCACGCAACGCTAACGCAAAGGCGCAATAATAAAACTCTCTAATATACATCCGCTGCGCTATACGTTCGTGTGTTTTATGATCCGGCCCGTGACATCGTAAGATCACGTGGGGAGTTAAGCTCCATCATGCGAGAGCCAGCTGCGCGCGCCGACGGTCGCCTGTTACCGCAGGTTCCCGTGGCACATACCCAACCGAGCTACTTGTGCTCCTGTTCAGCACGTCCTCGTAACTCCGTTAATTAAAAAAAAAAAAAAAAAAGTAGAAAATTTCGGCGCCGAGTGAAGGCGTCGGTACGGATCCCACGGTCAGGGGTTTGATTCCCGCTGGGCCGCTCGGTAAATCTTACTGATTACAAATAATTCGCTCGATTATGATTTGTAGACTTCTTTTGAATAAGCTCGGTTTCCGTATGGGTGTAAACATTGTCTTCTATAGCCTATCTATGATTTATGTTGCCTCGGTCTGTGTGTGGCGGTTTTTCGTTACGCTCTAGCTTAACGCTTTACACATAAAATCCACCCTATTGCAGCCAAGAGAAGAGGAACACGACGAGGGCAAAATCCCATCGGAGCCCTTGTCAGGAAGCGGAAGCTCGAGAGATACCTTCATGGGGGCGGTCAACAAGAACACACGTCTACACTCTAAAAAAAGTCGGTGAGTTTACTTTCCCGCACAACACTCGGAGAGCCAATCAGCGCAACTTACGGAGGCAGCTCAGCGAATGACGATGCCGAAACATATGTTTAGACCAAAAAACGCACTCTGAGTTCTGACATTAAGCAATGCAAGTGTGACGTTTTGCATTGCTTAATGTCACAACTCAGACTGCGTTTTTTGGTCTAAACATATGTTTCCGCATTGTCATTCGCTGAGCTGCCTCCGTGAGTTGCAGTGATTGGCTCTCCGACTGTTGTGCGGGCAAGTAGACGCGCAGACTTTTTTTAGAGTGCACATTAGCACGATTAAATTATTCATAAGCCATTTAGCACAATCTGTGTTCTCCATTGAGTTTCAAAAATGTTAATCCGAATCTATAAATGCATGCACATTTTTTTTTAATTACCACCCAAGTATTTTGGCTAGCAACATATGTGTGCACACAAACGGATGATTGTTTTGGGAAACATCACAATGCGCTTCTAGGAACGAGGTCATCATTTCCCGCGTTAGCTACGGATCCCCCAAAGTTAGTGATTTTTTTTTTTTGCGAGTATAATAATTTTTGTGATGGAACCTGCAGAAAATCTAGTGCCCCTCGTGTGATCTGTTGCGTCACTTTTGTGTAACGTAATGTTACAAACATATACTTAAAGCTACAGGTGCTTTACGCGTGTTAGTCATTGCGAAAGAGTCAATTTTGTTGGTTGCATAGTGTGGGCCTTCAATACGTTTTGAAATATTTTTAGATATTTAAATTATAATTAAAATAAAAGTACTTTATATTACCGACCTGGATCGCATCATCAGAAATATGAATAGCTCCCATCTAGAAAGCGGTCTGCGTGCTTTGGACAAGCGGAGCTTTTTACGGAGTCTTATTTGCTGATTACGAAAAGATCCGGTTGTTAGAAGGTTTAAGTTTGATTTTACTGCTAAATGCAGTCAATAAGGAACGAAAACCTGAGAGGCACGTTAGCTACAAATTGCACACCTACCGGCACTCGGTAAAAGGCAGCACGCGCTTTAAATATGCATAGAAGTGACGAATTTAGCCGTATTTTACAACCTCCACAGAACAAAGCACATGTAGTTTGCAACAACAGGAAAGAATGAACACAAACACATATCTGTGTTTCTCGTCTGTTGTGTATTTATTATTTCGTGTCGTTGCTGCCGTTACCAACGCGTTCGTTAAGCATTTAACCATATAGTTTGTTTTATAAACATCTCTAACCCTCTTCTATAAAATCGTTTTTAGTATATCATCAAAGTTTTCTAAAACAGCGGTGAGCGAAAAACAACAACAACAACTATTGTTGAGACTTTTCTGGCATAGGATGCATGTAGTACCGGACCATGCATCTATTCTAGATGGTATAAGATGTTGTTCAGGCACATGTTTATAAAATATAGTAAGTTAAAACCTACGGCAAGCCAACAGCATGATTTTTTTTCTTCTTAAAATGAGTGTTTCGTAAAGCAGCTTGTTTCAACGTTGTATTTAAATAATTATATGTATTTTTGCCACTCATAATCTGCTATTTTAGCTGTGCATTGCGTCACTTAAAAAAAAGAAAAAAACATAGTAGAGGTTAGAAAAAGAGGGTTCGTAAATCTTTCGGAAATCAACATGGACCATGTTTTTAGCAGCTATAAACGCCCAGATACAGCAGACGTGGTAGAAATGTCAACAAGAAATACATTATTTAAAGTTTTTTTTTTTTAACTGCGTCAGAACTGTTTATTTTTGGGTGTTGATCATGTGTTTTCTTGCTAATATCTTGGTAACAGTACTATACAAATACTCATATTTTCATAATACTATTTCTGCGAGAGAAACAAGGCGTTAAACCTCATCTATATTATTAAAATATCCCATAAGGTACAGTTAAAATATCTCATAAGGTACAGGCCTGTCAATTTCGTTGACAATCGCTCGATCTGCCAGATTTGGGAATTTTTATGATAATACATATGACGCCATTGTAATTAATAATGTTCGTAACGACATAATTAGACTAATACATTTTGTCGAAACGTATTGGACTTCTTTTAACAATACAACTTTAGTTATTTACTACTAAACATCACCACTCCGGCAACGCGTGTATAAACGCGATATGAGATTTTTCGTGTCCCGATCTTTTACTTTCTCTGGGTAAAAATATTTCTGGACTCGCTTAAACGTGCTGTATACCACAGATTAGTCCATATCTTAAAGAAATATCGTCGAGTGAAGTATAAACGCCGATCTGCCACCCTTCTTTCGTTGTTTTTTTTTTGCGTCGAGAACGTGAGAGAGGAGGAGGAGACGAGAGGGGGCGTCAAAACGTCGCGATTTCTGATTGGAAGGATTAGTGGGTAGACATAAGGATAGCCACCTTTGTCTCCACCGCACTCGTCGAACGCGTTCGAATGCGAGAGCCAAACGCCAGACGCCTGCGTTCCACATTCGAATGTGTTCGACGAGTGCAGTCAACAGAAATGCTGCCTTTGTCTCCGCTGTACTCTAGTAACGGGTTCGAATGCGAAAGCCAAACGCCTGACGCCGGCGTTTCGTATTCTAACGCATTCGACGAGTGCAGTGGAGACTTAAAGGCAGCTATAGCGTTGTGTCTCCCCACTAATCCTTCCAATCACAGCCCGGCGTTCTGCCGTTCCTTCTCGTGTCCTCCTCCCCCTCAGATTCTCGGCGCATTTACATCTAGCAGATTCTGAATTCGGTGTCGTAATCGCCCCGTGACTGAGAACAAAAACGAGAAAGCCGGCGGTTATTAGCAGGCGGTTCTCAAACGGTGGTTTTCATTAAAAAAAAAAAAAAAATACTACTACAACTACTTCTAATAATAATATGCAATATCTTTTTCATAGTTTGGAGTGAGAGAATTGTATCTTCGTAATTTATTTGACTATAAATGAGGAATTATTGCTAAAATAAGCTTACCTCTCGTTGTTGCTGTTGGTTAGCTTTGTGTTTGGGTGTGATGCGCGTTCAGCAGAACTCCGTTTCCGCCCCTAACACCTGTATAACACAGACTTTACTAGCACATTAAGAATAAAAATAATAATTAACGCACTGTCACTAAGTAGCACGGAAACAAACATATCGAGGTCGGGGATTGTTAGAACTCGATAAAAGCGGATGGAGTAAGGTTTTCCGATAGCCCCTTTAAAGGCCCGTGCGTCTGCTTTCCGGCACACCACTCGGAGAGTCAATCACCGCAGCTTACGGAGGCAGATCAGCGACTGACGATGCCGAAACATATGTTTAGACCAAAAAACGCCGTCTGAGCTGTGACATTCAGCAATGCAAGCGTGACGTTTTGCACTGCTTAATGTCACAACTCAAACTGCGTTTTTTTATGTAAACATATTCGCTGAGCTGCCTCCATAATGTGGTGATTGGCTCGCCGAGTGTTGTGCGAGAAAGTAGACGCACGGGCTTTTTTTTTTTTTTTTTTAGAGTGTATTATGGCCACCGAAAAGTAAAATAAAAAAAAGTTTCTTGTTTCGATATTTTTTTTTTTTTTTTTATCGGCTATTTCCTCAATCTTATTGGCGGCGGAGCGAGAATATGATGCTCGAGAAACGCTTCTGAAGCCGTCAGTTGCGACCATTTTGACGCCCATGTGAAACGCGGGGCGCGTGACCGAAGCCCAAACAACTCGCCAGTAAGCACTCCAAAAGGCCAGCCCGTGATTCCCACCCAGATCTTTCCCTGAGCGGCAGAAGCATAGGACGCAGTGTGCACGGCTCGCTCCCGGTTTCGGTCTCAGAGGGGGCTGGGGCTGGCGCCTACACGCGACCCGAGCTCTGTGCCCTGACGACGCGTCCCCTCCCCTTGCCATATGGTCCCGGTCCTCGACACTCGCGCCGACCACCTCGGCCAGAAGAACGTCGCAAGTAAGCCGTTCAGAGTGGTCAATCCGCGCAGTGCGGTAGCGTCTGTA
This sequence comes from Ixodes scapularis, assembly GCF_016920785.2. Lineage (NCBI taxonomy): Eukaryota > Metazoa > Arthropoda > Arachnida > Ixodida > Ixodidae > Ixodes > Ixodes scapularis. Next base: position 64,848,762 of record NW_024609884.1, on the reverse strand, counting down.
CGAAGTTCGACCCCGACCCAACAGCGAGGTGGAGGCTTGGGCGGACCAATCTGCACGGCACACGCTCGGAAAACGCGGTCACGTGGCACGAAGCCAATGGACGATTGCTCGGCGCAAAGCCGCGGCCTCCGTTCCGCTGTCGGGAAAAGCTGCGCCGGTGGCGGAAAGCGATTGCGGCCCTGGAGGCGGAAGGAAGCGCGCCTTGGAGAAGCGAGCCACTCACTTGCTTGGTGACGGAATCGATGAGCCGCACGTACAGGTCCTGCTCCTGACGGACACCTGCGAGCGAACAGACAGGCTCGGTTGGCTTCGTCGAGAGTCCTTCCTCTCGGCCCCGCATCGCCCCCAAAACCGCGCCGATCAACCGCCGCTCGAATCGGTGCCCTCGTGACGGCGCCTTTGTCGTGTCACAAGAACGGCGTTCTGAGAGACAAGGCTGTCTACGCGGACGGCCTGCGTCGGGGGCTGGCGGGGGCCGGGGGCCTGGACTCGCCTACCCTGCGCTCCCGTTTCGATGCGCGCTTGTTTGTTCCACACGGGGAAAACTGGGTTGCCAAGGCGCATCGAGCGGGCGGGAGAACCGTGGGGAAAAAAAGGGCCGCTTTTACGAGGGCGAGCCATCGGTGGAGACCCAATCGCGGCGGATTCGACGCAGGACCCATCTGGACCCGGAGTCCTCGAGGGCCCATTCCGGTAATCCCGAGGTTCAGCACCGGGACCCGCTCGTAAAAGGCGAGGGAAAACGTTCCCCGTGGAATTAGGTGTTGCCCGAAGCGAGGCTTTGTTGTCCGCGTGCCGGCACGCGAGTTTCTTCCAGTGCGCGCTTCACTTCGTCGACTCACCGTTGGCGTACAACAGCTGCAGCCGGTAGTGGATGCCGTTGTTGGTCTTTTGGCCGTCGGACTCCTGCAAAGACGTGCGAGACTGAAGCCTGCGTCCTGTCACGGGTCGGCCAAGTGCACCGCCGCTGGTGCATTGCATTCTACTCGCTGTACGTAGCGCGACACTGGTGGCGCGAACAAGCAATTACCGGTTTTTTCCTTTTTTTTTTCTCATAATTTAAAGGCTGTAATTAAATCTACTATTGTAATGGAAAGGGACGACGGCATGTTCGCCATAACAGTGTCACGCAGCGAAGGTATACTATTTTTTATATCTCTTGTATTGAGTCGTGCGCATTTTTACTAGATACACAGGCGCAAGATCACAACTTTGAGGAATGCTTTGTTTTCGCGGGTATTTCCGCGAGAAGAAAACTTTTCAAGCCATGCTCTCGTGGTCGTGGCTCTCACTGCGCACTGCACAGTACTCTTGACATAGAGTATTCATGATTCCGAGTCACGGCCCAGTGTGAGGAACCCCCAGCCTGCTAAGGCTTGAGCTCCCCGCTTTGGCAGGTTTATTTATTTATTTAATTAATCTAAAGGCCCACAGGGGGCATTACATTGAGGGGGTACATAGAATGTACCCCCTCTATGTACTATACAACGCACTATACACTTTCGAGGTCGTGCCTTGGAGTCTCCACTGCAGGAATAGGGTTAGATATCGAGAAGATCTCATCACAACGCTTGGTACATTTGAGCGTCACCGACTAGCGTTAAAAAATCCCCAAAGCAAATTAAGCGTTCATGTTTAGACCGTGTAATGTTGTTCTGCCTTTGAGGTATGAAGACACGGATGTACGCTGTAAATGGGAGCTTTAGCCAGTGCAATACGCCTACTAGCCTGGGGTGTTTAACATGCACCACATAGTATATATATAGCGATGCACGAACGAATACCGGTACAATGCTCATTCAGGTTGAGACGGGCAGGGCAGGGTGGGGCTAAACCAAGGATTCCTGGATTTTGCAGCGCGACTTTTCGCTCCACGCGCCGCGAGCTGCGGTGAACTAACGCACAGCGCAATCGATCTTCCCATCAAAAGTTCATGGATGTAGCAAGGGTATATACATTGCCAAAAATAGTTTGGATCGCCCAAGTGTTACTTTTGATAGCTATGCCGGATAACCGACACTCTCAGGCAGGCCTGTGTAGGCAGTGCCCCGCGATGCCTCGGACCGCTCCAATGATTTTACGTACAATCAAAGCGGCACAAGGGATGGACGTATTTCCTCAGCTGCAAGTAAATAACCATAAGAGCGTGATGCAGCTCGCCTCATGCATTGCGTGGCGTATACACTATACTGTAAGAGTTTAGAGTTTTATGTCAAACGCTTTTGTTCCTTGTAGCTCACTGACGTTACGGCAGCGCAAACAAAGTCGTCAAAATCGACTTTCGCCACATCCGTGAATGATGGAATTGATATGCCTGCTCGTGGACCCCGCCTGCGAGTTATCGCCCGTTCCGCACTTCTTGAACTTTTCCGTTTCCAGCAAAACTCCGACATTTGTGGAGCGCTGCATCGTTGCTGCCGACATCGTCGTCGGCACGAGGTTAATGGGCCATTTGCACCAATATACGTCCGAACATCAGGCGTGATTCCGAACGAAGTATCCGGCGCGAACCGGTCGTGCACGTGGAGGTTACAGCCCGCAGCGGTGCAGTGCAGGCTGAGCCCGTCGCGCGAGGCGGGCCTTTCGACGGCCAATTACTCCTCCCTTCTAATGGCGCCGTTGATGTTCGAAATGTCCGGGCGCCGAACTGCACGTCGAGGCAAAAGCCGCGCTGTGGGGCGCTGCGCACACCCCATCGTCAAAGACAGCCGTTGAAAAAGAGCCCGATTGACGGAAATGGCCCAACGCTTTAGGCGGCGGACACCGTATAGCTCACACGACAGTTTCGAATTTCATCGCTTGCTTTCGATCGAGTCGAGTCTCGCCACGCTGCCGCACATTCCAGAGTGCGTAATGCATCACGATTGCTTGATAATCGTACTTTATTTATTCAGTTAAACTATCGGTTTCATGCCATACAGTGGCAAAGGGGGGCACCTTTTTACACTTTGAACGACCATTAATGCGCGTTATCGTCCGCCTTTCTCATTAGATAAACTGAAGTAATAAAGACCGATTATTAGTGTTCTACGTCTGGACAGAGCACAAGGTGCTGATTGGCTTAGTGAATCCAGAATTCTAAAACAAGGCGAGCTTGCGTTAGGATTCTTTTATCCCTCTGGTTAAGCTGCTGGCCAGGGGGACACTAGAAAAGAAGCAAAAAGGGGAACTTCGTTGGTTAATTACCTAAAATTAACTTGCTTGCTTCCTATTTATCTTGCCGGCACGGTGCAGTTGGAGAGTTAACGTCCGACCTCATTCGGTGTAGGCGTGACGTGAAATTTTGGTTAAACATTTTTTAATGGACGCTACGGGGCGAGAAATGTCATCCATGTGCACGGCTTCAAACCGAAAGTAGCCCGACGAAGAGCGCTCATGACGTCAATTTCTCTGCCTTGTCCCGGCTTCGCAACACACCTGCCTGCGCCGCAGGTGAAGTGATCAGTGCGTTGCAAGCGCAGAGGGGAAAGATCAACGTCACGGGCGCTCTTCACCGGGTTAGCATCGGTTTGAGGCAACAGGCAAGCGTGACATAACTCGCCCCGTAGTGCCCCCCAAAAAATTTCTAATCAGATCGTCACGTCACGGTCAGACTAGAATGATGTCGAGAGTCCATACTCCAACTACGTTATGCCTAAAAAATGATAAATTTTAAACGTTAATTAAAACGTTTAGGAAGCAGCTAGTAAATTAACCAGTTTCTTTCCTTGTGGTCCCCAGCCCCAGCTTAGTCCCAGGGAAAAACAAAACAAAAACATGGCTAAGAAATTTTTTCCCCTCTTAGTTCTAAACCCAAAGTAAAAATAAGTCCAATACACGCAGGAGCTTTGCAGAGTTCACAAGCCGTCACAACTTGAGTACGAGAGGGTGTAGCTAAGTTTTAGAGCAATCGTTACCTCACGATTGACTTTTGAATGTTTTTATTCGGTGCTACACGGTCTCATAGGCTGCCGAATGATCATGAGACGAGCGACAGTCCTTACTGATAATAATACTTCCTTCGGAATGTACATGTTTGGCACTGAAGCACCAGTAATCCCCAGAAGACGCCGTCTGGGAAGGTTTCTGTATCAGCTGCCTCTACACTTTGCACAATGCGGGGTTTCCAGAACGCAGCCGTCAGTACAAGGTTTTCTTCACGTGAGCTACAAGCATCTGAGCAAATATGCACCCCAGACTAAACGTTCCATCAGAAGCCCGGCTAGGATACGCCCGCAAAACATGCCGGCATGCATGTCTCACGATCTACTCAAAACGCCAGTAGCTCCAATAGTCCTGCAGTTTGTGGCAAAGGTTGTTCACTCTCTTTGGCTACTCAATATGCACTCTACACTCTAAAAAAAGTCTGTGCGTCTACTTTCACTCACACCACTCAGAGAGCCAATCACCGCAACTTACGGGGGCAGCTCAGCGAATGACGATGCCGAAACATCTGTTTAGACCAAAAAATGCCGTCTGAGCTGTGACATTAAGCAATGCAAGCGTGATGTTTTGCATTGCTTAATGTCACAACTCAGACTGAGTTTTTTGGTCTAAACATATGTTTCCGCATCGTCATTCGCTGAGCTTCCTCCGTAAGTTGCGGTGATTGGCTCTCCGAGTGTTGTGCTTGAAAGTAGACTTACAGAAATTTTTAGAGTGTAAAAAAAGTCTGTGCGTCTACTTTCACGCACACCACTCGGAGAGCCAATCACCGCAACTTACGGGGGGCAGATCAGCGAATGACGATGCCGAAACATCTGTTTAGACCAAAAAATGCCGTCTGAGCTGTGACATTAAGCAATGCAAGCGTGATGTTTTGCATTGCTTAATGTCACAACTCAGACTGAGTTTTTTGGTCTAAACATATGTTTCCGCATCGTCATTCGCTGAGCTTCCTCCGTAAGTTGCGGTGATTGTCTCTCCGAGTGTTGTGCTTGAAAGTAGACTTACAGAAATTTTTAGAGTGTAAAAAAAGTCTGTGCGTCTACTTTCACGCACACCACTCGGAGAGCCAATCACCGCAACTTACGGAGGCAGATCAGCGAATGACGATGCGGAAACATATGTCTAGACCAAAAAACGCAGTCTGAGTTGTGACATTAAGCAATGCAAGCATGACGTTTGGCTTTGTTTAATTTCACAACTCAGACTGTGCTTTTTGATCTAAACATATGTTTCGGCAGTGTCATTCGCTGAGCTGCCTCCGTAAGTTGCGATGATTGGCTCTCCGAGTGTTGTGCGTGAAAGTAGACTTACCGACATTTTTAAGAGTGCATGCTGGGTCATTGAAACGCGATACCTATATTGCTCATTTTATGTTCTGAATGGCTTAAAAAACACAAATAATTGCAATCCAATTGCATCGCGAAGACTCTTGACAACTTTCTGTTGCAAAGCCGTCAAAGGCATAGAGCTCACTCATTCTGAACACCGCTTAAAAGTATGTCGGCGCACTCCTGTTGCCCTCTTCCGAAAGGACACAGAAGGTTATCCCTCGGTATTACCAGAGAATGAATGCTTGCTAAAATCATAAGCCCAGAGCCCGTCACAGAAGGGAAGGGGGTAAGGAGGTTCAAAATGTAGGTATAAATTAAAAGCTGCAGTTTGGTAATTCCCAAACTGCAGCTTGACACACAATAGTACTGAGACGTACACATTATGTGACGGACAAAACAGACACATATTATAAGGAACTACGACCTCCACCTTTTTTTCAACGGCCGCCTTATATATGTTTAAAAAATGCTCTCTCTCTCTCTCAGAAAAAAAAAAGGAAAAAAAAAGCGGAAGATTTGGGCGTTTTAGAGGCTGGTTCAGAAAGCTGCGTTGCTTGCGTTCAGAGCAACCGAAACGACAGCAACGACAAAGACACCGAGAGACGTGTTCGCCGCACACAACGTGCCAAACAATGTAAAACCTATCTTTGTTAAGAAATCACGAGTCGCGGTTGTCGCAGAGTACCGGTCGTTGCCGTCGTTTTGGTCGCCCTGCACGAAACTGGCGGAAATGGGTGAGTCAGCCTTTAATTTGTACGGCGTTAAATGGTAAGCCGGTTAACAGTTCACAAGGCTTTCTTTTTTTTTTAATTCTAAAATAGCGATTCAGTGGCCGAACTTCACAGCTCTTGGAGCGTATAAGCTCGCGCTGCGGACTCAGATATCGCCATTTTAGATCCTACTTCTTCGTGCTTCCGTTTGACGGGCGTTGCACCCGCTGTATACCCGCGCAACCCCTAGTGCCTACTGCATACTAAAAATACAAGGTCAACCGCCGTACTGCACTGGAAAATTGTACCTCCAGAGGGAGAACCTCAGGCGCCATCAGGTGGACTCCCCTGTTTAAGCCTGCCTTCCAGAAATGTCTGAATATCTGGAAAGTGCCTTTGACACTAAGTAAGTTTTTGAACTTGAGAATAAGATTCCAGCACAAGGCTTCTGCAGGCAGTGTGTAAGACTTTCGCACGCTACGGATTGCCGACTCTTGTAAAAAACGATTGAGTGACTCTGGATCGTCCTACCTGGTCCTTTTCGACAAAGCCAACAAAAGCGGTGCGCTCCACCTCGACGGGCTGGCCTGCCTTGTCGTACAGCGCGATCACGAAGTGGAAGAAGTTGCTCTTGCGCAGGTTGGACGGTGGCTGCTTCTCGAAGTGGGCACGGCCCAGGCCCACGCTGCAAAGCCGGACACGAAAGAAACATGGAATCGTCGGGATTTCAGCAATGCGACAACACTCCCAGATAATTCTTTATATAGACTGCCTCCAAAAACTCTCGAAACACAAACAATTGATCTAAGAAAAGACACTGGTGCTTTTTGTCATTACCTAGGCTGCTTAGTGAACACAGCAGAATTGCAACGCCGGCCCGCAGATTTCACTCTAAGAAATGCCTGCGCGTCTACTTACCCGCAAAAACCTAAAAAATCCAATCACTGCGATCTAGGAAATCAGCTCAGCGAATGACGAAGCGGAACATCCGTTTAAATCTAAAAATGAAGTCTGCGCTGTGCCTTTACGCAATACAAAGCCTCATGCTTGCATTGCCTAATGCCACAGCGCAGATTTATTTTTGAGGCCTAAACAGATCTTCCCCCACATTCGCTGAGCTGATTTCGTAGATCGCCAGAGATTGGCTCTTCGAGTGTCTTGCGGGTAAGTAGACGCGCAGGCATTTCTTAGAGTGAACATACACTCTAAAAAAAGCCCGTGCGTCTACTTACTGTTCCGCACAACTCTCGGAGAGCCAATCACCGCAACTTACGGAGGCATCTCAGCAAATGACGATGCCAAAACATATGTTTAGGCCAAAGGACGCAGTCCGACTTGTGACATTAAGCAGTGCAAGCGGTACGATCTGTATTGCTCAATATCACAAGTCAAACTGCGTTTTTTTGCTCTAAACATATGTTTCGGCATCGTCATTCGCTGAGCTGCCTCCGTAAGTTGCGGTGATTGACTCTCCGAGTGTTGTGCGGAACAGTAAGTAGACGCACGGGCTTTTATTTTTTTATTTTTAGAGTGTTTAGTGAATAAAATAATTTATGCTTCCGGCCACATGCAATTGGTTTTCACACTCGGGGCCAATATACCACTGCCTTTGGCACGACAGTATGGGAAAGGGGCGATTGTTTTTTATGAACCGTCTAAGGCAAAGAAACATGCCGGAAGAGGCAGCAGCCAGAGTGCACAAATTTCGCGGGTCCTTTCCATGGTTGTCATCACCACCGCAATGCAGCGAAGAATTTCAATTTTCCATTCTATGCCCCGGCATCCTCGTTAAACTGCACCGTGCGCCTTCCCGGGAGGTGCCCGCGAAGCGCCGCGCTCTGCTCAGTAGCCCCGGTCGCCCCATAAAATTCAAATGGTTATATGCGACTGAATTTTAATAAAAATAAAAGCGATAAGGAGAAAAGCAAACAGGCGCGGGGGAAAGAAGCGCGCGCGGGCCCTTTCCCGTCCGCCACTGCCCCCCGTCTCCCCTTGGAGTTCTTGAGCTGTCCGAAATGTATCCACCCCGGTTTTACATCCTGCCCTGTGTGCGTTTGTTTTCTTAAATATTTGCTAGGTTGCGGGGAAGGAGGGAGTGCTCGTATGAATATATGGCTTCGAGAGCACGCGACACGAAGAGAAAAATAATTCTAAAGAGAGACAAAGCCGCTCAGCCCCACTTTCCAGCTTCGTTTTCTATCCACCGTTTTGTTCTTTTGTCTTTTTTAAATTGTTCGAGGATTGTTCACCCGTTATTATTCTTCTACCATATCCTCTTCTGACAGACCCTTGTCGAGTTTCGCTTCCCGTGCCTTTTGCTGTTTTGTCGCAGATTCAAAAGATGGCGGAATACTTCGAGAGTTGTCTTCAACCGCGGACACACACGTACAAAAGAGCAAGCCTATTTCAATAGAACAAAAAAGGCGAAGCAAACTATTGAGATAAGAAGAACACGTTAGTGGTGACAACTTTACTTGTAGCGGGTTACGTAGTCATTTTTTTAACCTGGAACTACGGACGGATGGTGGAATTGACAATAGGTCGATTTATTCGCTTAGCTCGAGAGAAGGAAAACAAGCGAATCAAATGCCCTATTGTAAGCTCCTCTGTTCATCATTACTCCAAAGTTCAAAGATGCATACGTAACGCGGTACATGTAACATGGTTGCTTGTAACGTGTTCTTCGCAAGCGAAGTAACCACTTGGTTCCTCCTGCGGGGTAGAGTAAATGAAGTACGGAGGAATCCTATATATTACAATGTAGTCAATTAAATAGGAAGCTTAAATCAGTTACTTCAATGTTTCTAACGGAGGCGCTTATTGATGAACGTGCATATGTTTTCATTTGCAACGTGGGAGATTACAGTTGTGAGGAGATATAAGGAAGTATTATTATTGGCTCGGAGAATGTATTGATTTTGATAATTTGGGCTGCTCTTTGTATTTTAGTTAGTGTAATCCTAGTTTTTAAAACATTAACACGTGCAATCTATCACTTTAATATATTTAATAGAAAATCAAAGCTTCTTCGGACAAGGCAGCCGATTTTCGCAATATATTAACGCAAGGCATTCTCAGACGTTTGGCACTTTCTGAGGCAGATGAAGCATGGCGGTACTGAGGTAAGCATTTTCATGAAGTGTTCAACATTGTTTTCAATGGCTGTGCGCAAAAAAAAAAAAAATAAAAATAGTGAATTAACATAGATTATTAATTTTGCTCGCTAAAGGTGGGCGCACTGGGCCGTGTTTCGAATATATCTGTAACTGCATCCCGTATACAAAGTAAAAAAAAAAAAAAAAAAAAAAAAAAAAAAGAAAAAAACAGCAGGAAAATAGGGTTCTGTTAATTTCTTTTTTTTTTTATGTAGCGAGACACTTTATTATAGACCCTCTTTTAGCTCTCGTGCTGCTTATATTGACCCAAATAGTAATTTCAATATTTAAAAAATAGAATAAAAAATGTCCGAGGTGCAGGCGGTGTAGGGGAGGGCGTTGGGGGGCTTCTTTCTTGACTTTCTAGTTCTCTCGTCGCTTATTTCAAGGGGAACACTGCAAATGTATTTGATGCGTATTTATTTGTCAGAGATGCGTTTTTGTAACGCTGTAATAGAAGAGAGGCGAACTCAGACGCAGTAGTTGTGTCCTATCAGTGTATGGTTCGCGATGAATTTCTTTAGTTCAGGCCAGAAATTCAGCACTATGGCTTTGTTATCTATGAACTGTTGTCCAAAGTGCGTAGATGTTTTGCCATCTTGAAATTCGGACCGCTTTTATCGTCGAGCAACTTTTGAGTCACCTTTTGGTGTTCAAACTTATAACAAATATCCGCTCAGGCACTGACGCACAAGCCCGACCGCAAACCCACCGATGGCGCGAGGTGGATTCGGCTGCAGCGCTTCGACCTCACGCTTAAACGGACAGGCTTCACAGAAGCCTACTGATAGCGTCGCGTGTGACGCTGTAGACATGCCGTCGTTTGCACACCTCGCATGCGCGGAGACACAAAGTCAACTTGTCATGTTTTCGCGCACCCCGTCGCGTGCGGCGCACAAAGCGCTTAGTGCGCCCTGAGTCGCTGCGCGCGACGCTGCGCGAGCCTCCGGGACATAGCCAGCTGCAACAGGGCGGATCCCAAAGCGGGGAGTGTGGCGCGCCTTCGCTTCGCGATTGGTGACCACCTCTCGAGTGGGCGCAACGTCCGTCCGAGCGACACCCTGAAGGGTCCGAAGGCTCTCAAGGGACCTTACGGTGCGGGAACTATCGCTGCCGACATCCCCGTCAGTAGACATTTCTCAAAAATGCGTGTCATCTAGTAGCAGCTAAGCTGAGTCCACTATTGCCTGGGTACGAATACTGAGCATGTATTGGATACGAAGGCGGCATCATCAGCGTTCGGCGACTACTCGTACCCAATGATACGCTTCGTGCACCACAAACGGCGACCACCAACCTTGCTTGATGAGAATTTGAAAAGGGTTTATTCCATAGCTGGCCCCACTTGTCTTTGAACAACGTTCAAGCTGCTCAAACAAAGTTCATCATAGCCTTTGCACTGACTAAAATTTTCATTGATAGTAACAAACAAACCTTTCTTGCTCGAGCGCTCAAGTGCCTTGGATTTCGTTTATCAAACGTGTCGTGAAGAGCATTTCTTGGCTTCCGCGTCATGCGACTCTATTATAAGCCCCTCGCCAACAAGTTCACAAATTAGGCCGCATTTTCTTTACGTGTTGCTTATGCAAGAGGCTGAAACACGATAGTTATAAATGTCTGCATTAAAGGGGTACAGAATCGAAGACCCCCGAAACACTTTGAAACGGGTGAAGTATGATCCATATTATGCGTAAGTGATAGTTACACGCTTGTATTTTCAGCAGATGGCTATACTTTTCGTTTCAGCCGACGGTTTCTGGCGAGCACTTCAAAATCAGCCATCGGAGCGGCACGATGCGTCTCGGGATATTTGCCCGTGACGTCGCGCTCGCAACGTCACGGATTACGATCATCGTCACTTCGCGGCGCCAGCTTTACCGTCAACGCAATGCGTTAACACGTTACAATCCCGCGTAGTGGGGAATACCCGATGTATGGTGTACTAGAACTGAGAGGTTTGCCCTGCGCCGATCGCTCCCGGGCGCCTCCATCGGACACTACAGAGCCGTGGCGCTGCTATTAAAGGGTCCGTGACGTCAGACATTCCAACGAAGCTCGACCCCCCCCCCCTCCCCCCCCCCCAACTACCAGGTGGTATTGGAAAATCGCTTTATTCGTATTAACATTGCTTTTCTTGCGTTTACGGACAAAAGACTGGTGTTTGTGAGCTGCTGTAAAAAATGAGACCACGCCTACACAAAGAACAATCGGGCCTAAAATTTCGCTTGTACCACTTTCATTAAGCAAGCTAAGGCGAGAAGAAAAAAAAAAAGTCAGTCAATATGTTTGACATATTATACATTGCGAAAACGAAGCTTCTTGGCGCCACCATTATGTGATAGTGCAGATCGTACACTGAAACTTGAGCTTGAACGTCCTTTATATCGGTTTATATTGGACCATATAATTATATTTAAAACCAATATAATTTTTCTTTGGCCCTCGCGCCTGCACGCAAATGCACTGAGGTTTTCAAGGCCACCGTTGGTTCGTTTCAATGGCAAACTGGGTGGAAAAGTAGGTCTCACCTGAAGAGCATCCTCTGGCTGGGTACCAAATACTCCGAGCATACGGCCTCCATGTTCCTGTAAACAGACAAAAGAAAACAAATTATACGAGCAATTCATAACTCCACAGTAGGCGACGCCACACTGATGAGAAGACGTGACGGAGGGAAGCAGAGAGCTACCGCCCATTCAAGTCTGCGTATCAGTACGAACCAACGCATAGCTTGGCGGGCGGATGACGTCACGACTTCTTATTGCATCCAATGGATAGCATAGCGGGCACAATGAACCTCCTCCCCTCGCGACGATGTCTCACGTTACGAGGTATCACCACCAAGCAAGCTGGTGTTGGTAGTACCTCGTAAGCGGCTCCTCTCATTCAAAGAACACGGAGAACCCATGGAAACTTCTCATTATAAAGCATACTCCTCCTCGCCCTCTCCACCCCTGTATACGTTTCAATTTAATAATAATAATAGCTTTATTTCCCATCAAAGCGATAGGGGAGGTTGGGGGAAAAAAGCTGAAAAATCAGCTTGATAAACCCGTTGAACACAAGGGCGTGTCGTGCATGCATCACATACAAAACACACCCAAAGCTCGCCGTAACCAAGCATAACAAATCATACCGCCCTTATAATGGACGCACAATACATTCTGTGCTCCTCGGTTTTATCAGAATGTTCGAGACTAATTTCTTTTCTTTGTTTTCTCATTTGGAATGTGAGCTAATTTTTATCGCTAAGTAATAAGTGAGAATTTAGTCGAACTTCGTTCGAAACTACAAATCGAATGATGCTGAATGACGTTCATCTTCTCAGCCTAACATGGACTAACCACAAGGGCTACAAGCGCGAGATTCCCGCGTTTGATCGCGCCTCAGCTGCAAGAGCACTCGTGCAGCGTAAGCATCATATATATATATATATATACTTTGTATTTTTCACCGCAATATTAAACTACGCATTGTCGAACGCTCATTCTCCGCTCAAATGTAGCGCTGCTGTCCAAACCAGATGCCAAAGTTTCAGAGTTAACCGTAATCTCGAGTCAAAAGTTATAGGCCTCTGAAACTTTAAATGGGAAAATAAGGACCCGTTATAGCCGGTTGTCGGTAACGTGCGTCATTCAGCTCCATCTGTTATAAGAGGTCCACCGGCCGACATTTTCCCATAAACAATTAAACAAAATCGGTAATAACTTTTGAATAAGATAACGGTTAGTTGTGAAACTTTGGCATCTGGTTCGCAGCGCTAGGGCTACCTTTGGGCTAAAAATGGGCGTTCGGTAACTCGCATTTAATTTTTTTCGGCTAAAAAAAAACAAACGAAAAAACTGTAAACATTTTTTGGGGACATCCTGTATAGTTCGTTTACCCTTCAGTTGAGACTAGAGGCTCCGCCTTCGACGCCAGCTTTCTGCCCTTGCTAATACTAGTGTGAGCGTGCAGACACGCGCAACCAAACTACTGCGGAACCCAGCGAGCTCCCGTTGAAGGTGGAGCTTCTGGTGTCAGCTTAACGGTGAACGGAGTTTTTGCAGTTAGTCCATGTTAACGTAAGATGACATAGAGACTAAAGGGGTATTCACACGAGGGAGAAATCCCGGGAATTTCTCCACGACACGCGCATCCCGCGACGAAAAAGTCAGGCTTTGCTATGTGCAAAAAGTCTCGCGTTTTCGTCTCGGGATGCGCGCGTGCCGGTGAGAAATTCCCAGGATTTCTCCCTCGTGTGAATACCTCTTAAGAATGAAGTAGATGCTCCTTCTCTAGCACGAGGTTTCTCCCTTTGATAACACTTCGTCGCACGTGCAGCGGAAGCCCCCAAAAAGGCAACGAGCGCGTGCAAGAGGCAGAGCTTCTACTGCATTCTTAGCCTGGCACCGATTATTGGGTAATGATGTTGCTTGCAGTACCAGATGCAGATATCACGCGATCACGAAAAAATATATATGGAAACTGTGCCAAGCTCCCCGTATGGTAGCCATTTCGGTTCAGGAAATGAGCAATTTCTCCTTGACCTTTCCATTCTCGGTGAGCCAACCCGAATTCGCTGGTGACGGGTAGCTTTATAGAGACGATTCTTATGTACGGAGATTTTGCTATCATCCCACCGGCGAAACAAGCGTACATCTTCGTACCACCGCCAGATGCGGCATCGGTGCTTGGAGGCATTGAAAAATAATTTTCTTGAATCCGAGATTCGTGGAGATGGGCATAATTGATAAGTTGATTGCATACGCAGTGCCAGAGACGCTTATATTGGCGAGGAACGCCTTCAGTGCGATGATGCTCCATGGTGATCTTGGGACGGCTGCTTTAGAACGGCCCTCTCGAAGCTTCGAAAATTTGAAGTGACCAAAATGGCGATTGCCAGGGCAACTCAGGCAATCTCCTTGCGAGGTTTTGGTCGTCTGCATTTTAGTATTCGTTTGTGTCCGGCTAGCAAGCAGGGAAGGCGATGGCGCTACTTTCCCAGGATCCAGTGACTTTAGAAACTGCGGGGTTCAAGCAGTGTCGGCGGTAACGAGTTGCAAGTAACGGCGTTACCAGTAGCGCGTAACTTTTTTGTAACGTGGTAACGTAATCATTACGTTTCCAAAATACTAACGGGTAAAGTGCTTGCGTTACTCATTTCAAGTAACGGGTAACGTAGTTACGTTGCTCGCTACATTTTCTTCCCAGGACCCGAAAAAAGTACACTTCAATTTTTTTCCTGTTTCTATACTTCGGTTCCCTTTAAGTCCACACGCAGCCGACGCTACGAAATTATGGGACCGGTCCAACAGCGTCAAAACCGCAGCATTATGGTGTTCGTCATGTTTCTCTACGTGTTCTATCATCGACTGGACTAATCATAAACAGAAAAGTGTCCAGTGAGTTACGCTTTTGACGCTGCCCGATTGGTCCCATTTATTCGTAGCGTCGGCTGCGTCTGGACTTAGGCTAAAGCAAAGCATAGGCGCCGAGTTATTAATTAATAATTATTGCCATCATTTCACGTACCTTCAAAATTTTGCCTGACTTTTCCCCACGCACAAAAGTTACACTTTAGAAGTACTCCAACGCCCACGCCCGTTGTCCCAATGTAGAAACAAACAAATGCTGTCGCAAAAAAAAGAAGGAAAAAAAAAAGAAGAAAACTCTGTCATTGTCAATTTATAAATAAAAAGTAACGCGAAAGTAACGTGCGTTACTTTTTATCGCTAATGGTACCGGTTACGCGTTCCTTTTGTTTTAAGAGTAACGAGTAACATATTTCGTCATATATATATATATTTTTTCTTTTATAACACCTACAACACCGGTTACAAAGCAGTGGCCAAGCACCTACAAAAGCTCAGACCTCGATCCGGGAGACGCTGTGTCACGTGCTCCAGAAAAAGAAAAAGAGACAGCCGCATGAACGTCGAGAAATCCCTGTGTTGGCGTCCTAATCTTGCACTTAAAAGGCTGTGATCGAGTCATGGCTCGCCAGTATTAAGCTCTATAATTTTAAAGTTTTTCTTTCTTTTTTTTTTTTGTAGAAGACGACGACACACCTTGGCGGTTGATAACAATTGCACGAGTCGCGAAATGCGAGAAATGGCTTGCACCATTGAGATGTTAAAGGCGACGGTGCTCGCCGCAACGAACGGACGACTCGGACTCGAACCTTTTTATTACAAACCGTATATCAGCTTAGTGGGACCGACCTTTTGTTGAGTAGCGGCGATTCATTTATGCGCAGAAAGCGAGCAAATAAAAGAAGGAATATTGAATTCCAAAGCCTCTTCACATTCATTCGCAAATGTCCGCGAACGCTTGGGATTTTTTGAACTTGTGTTTCTTTTTATTCTCCTTTTTAATACCTCTCAACACTTTCTTATTTCTTTTTTCCCCTCCGCTCGCTTAGCGTGGAAAATGAGGGAGTCTCAATAACAGGGGGCTGAAAAACGAGAGAGCGACGATTTTTTTTTTTTTTGATGTTCAGACCTTTTCGAGGTCTCTTTAAAATCTTTTCACAGCTTTTAAAATAGAGGGCCATTGCCAAACATGTTAAAAAAAAAAGAGTTATTCCGTTGCAGAAGCGTGCTTGCCAAGCAGTGGGACGCTGGAAGCCCGGAGCTCGCTTTTGCAGTTTCTGCTACGCTTACACCTTAAGTTGGAATGTTGCTTATTTTACAGAAGTTACCCAAATAGACCGATCTCATGAAGCGTTCGGCGCATGCGCGAAGTCGCCATACTTTCATTTCACAGGAGGCAAGCGGCAGTGCCCGAGACGGCTCGTGCTGTCTCGTGCACTTCATGCGGTGAGGCTGTTCCACATGCAGAAAGACTAAAACTTCCCTCGATGTATTACGGCAGTGGTGGAGTAGCCAAACTGACTGGTCCGTCCGTCAACACTTCACGCTTATCAAGCATGCAAAGGTCATCGGTTTTTGTTCACACGCTTGGGTTTTCGCAAATATTACTTCTATGTTGCTTCCAACTTAATTGGTTTCTCCTCAACTAAAGATTGTTTCCCTGGCGGGATGGTTAGGCCGTTTATTGCAATACACAAAAGAAGCATTTACTTTTGGAGACAAATTATCTGTTTCCTCTAGCGTATCGGAGGGAGGCAAAGCAAAATTAAACCGTTATATACGAAGCATGTCTGCGTGCCTCGATAGACCCTTTTCAAAAGAGCGCGCTATCTAGTAGCCGCTGCGTTCATTATTCGAGTTCGCCCTTGTTCGGCCACGTCCTTTGAGCGTGCATTGGACACGAGGGCTCCATCAACCTTCGGCGTGAACTCGGCTCAGTTCGGATTGAGGGCGAGTGCTGTGTCAGCGTTCGGGGAGGACTCGGACCCAATCGCGCGTTTCGTGCCCAAGAAATGGCGACCGCCAAGATTGCTTGACGGGGTTCTGAAGATTGACTATTTTCGCAGTGCGCGTTGAGGGTCATTGTTGTCGTTTGCGAAGGGAGAGAGCAGCGATCGACGATGCACCGTTGAGGTTCGAACTCGGAAGCGCAATGTGCGCTCAGCAATTTTGTGCACTTGAACGGCACGCTCACTGTCTCTGAGCACGCGGCGTTTGTGAGTCCAGGGCCGGCTTGCTAGAAGCAGCGCCTCGAATGAGACTGTCTTATCTTAGATGAAGAAAGCACTGCCAAGCCTGGGGCGCGCCAGCGTTTGAGACTCGACTTCACGTGTCAATCCGCTCGCGCATTAGCTTTAGCAGCGTTTTTTTTCGTCTCAGATAAGGCAGTCTTATTTGAGACGCTGGTTCTAGCAAGCCAGCCCAGGTGTCATGGGTCACTCCTAATTGATCGACTCTGAAATTTGTATGTGAGAAAGCAAAAGCGTGGGTGTTGTTAATGAAAATCATGTGCTCTCTTAGAGTATTTATGGTATTTCAAGAGCTACCTAACCTACACCGACCGACTCCGTTCAAAGTGGACACACAGACATTGCGCATACTCTTATCCGATTGCCGGGTTTCAGGGTTAAATATACGTTCAATGTTTATATGAGGTTCTCTCCGTGGGCGCTTTATTTATGATTTCTAAACTATTTGCATGCGTTCATTAATTTTTTTACTTATATCGTTCTGTATTAGCGACGTGCGTGACCAAAATCGTCGTTGTGGATGGCATTCGTTATTGCCCATACCATAGCTTTATGTATACTGATAATGATTGCCCAATCGCCGGTTCACGACGAGGCAAAGCCTGCGAGTTTCAGCGAGAGAAATCCTCTTCCTGACGCCACGAAGAAAAACCATAAGTGAGCGCCACCGAAACATCTCGGGGATAATGATTTTGTTCGTGTTGCCCCATTAATGCAACATACATTGTGTTATTCATGATATTCAAAACCCGAGGCTGGGGTGAGGGGAAAAATAGGAAACTTTGAAGTCGAAGAAAAAAGGATCAGGAGAAGGCGTCTAAAAATAGAAAAATTTGAAGTCGAAAACAAAGGCATATGAGAAGACGCCTCGATAGTTGAGACGTCTTCTGCTGTGCCTTTTTCTTCGACTTCTAAGTTTCCCATCTTGTCCCTCACCACAGACTCTGGTTTTAAACGTCATGATTAACTACCCCCAGCTCGCCTGCACACTCACTGTCCTTTTATACATTGTGTGTTGAGAGACACAAAGGCTTGTCAAGCAAAGATTTTTTTCTTCTTCTCCGCTTTCCATCACTAAGGACAGAAATAACCAACCTAAATATCAACTCGAAGTTCCGATAGGTGGACACAAGTACTCAAACCCAAAATTTAACAAAGATAAAAAAAAAAAGAAATAATCATGTCATACTTTGACGGTGAACGACAGATATTTAAATGTTCAAAATTCTAACCCTTAGAGTCAAAAAAAAAAAAAGGAACTAACTGTAAACCTTCGTGTAAAATGCGAAAAAAAAATCAAGGTTTCCTCCTCTTTTTCTTTTTAACTGCTCTCTTCGAATTTCTATCTTTGAGTTTCATTAACAGTAGAAACGGATGGAATAAGTTTGTGCAAATAAATATAGGCATATTATATATTTAGTAATTCAATAAAAAAATTAATGCTACCATCATTGATTGGACTACACGACGGAGGCCTTTACATCCGCACCTGCACCCTTATTGTCCGCCAGGTTCGACTGCCATTAGAATAAAACTCTTCTGACATCTCTAGCATCGGTGGATTAGCGTAACTCTCAGTTGGATGCCTCGCTCCTTTTCGCTGCTTCGCGCCCCAGGCCTATACCACCTCGAAGACGAAGGCCTACGTATGACGTCACCGCTTGTGGATCCCCGTTTTGGTAAGTAAAGTATATCGCAGTAAGTTAACCGTCATCAGAATTACAACTGTTTGACTTTTTTTGCTCTCGCTAACCACGTCATGGCAAAGCATCGAGCTTCCTAATGCCGTAGGTTATTTAGAGATGTACTTGAGATGAAGCTATGATACTATGTGGGACACTGTTAGCGCGAACAGGATATCGGCAATTTTTCCTCCTTTACCTTAGACGGCCGCCTCAGTGGCACCAAGGCGAGAGCGCTGGCCTACTGATCCCCATGTGGCGGGTTCGAATCCCGGCCGAGGTGCCCGCAATCTGACGGAGGCTTATTGCGGAGAAGGCGCCGTGTAACCGAGCTTTCGGTTGCACGTCAAAAGATTCCCAGGTGGTACAAATTAATCCTCAGTCCTCCGCTGGGGCGCGCCAGATGCCCGTCGTTGGTTTGGCACGTAAAACTCCCAAATTTGACTTTTGTTTATATTAGACGGGAAATTGACGGGAAACAAAATGTGCCGCTTACGTTCGTGCTCCGAAGGGGCAGTTTCAGCCACAGTAACAGCTTTGCTTGCCTGGTCCCAGGCGCTGTTTAGTTCATACTACAGCGTGATGCTAGAGAGACACGAATTGTTGGTCTTCGCGAGAGGGGCAATTGCACGCGCAGGTCCAAAAGTGAATGGGCGTCCACCTCTTATGTCCCCTAGTTCGACTGCCCGACCTCTTGAGCGCGTTGCTACTCGCCCATTACAATGTCTAAGCTTAACAAAAAAGTGATTGGTGTTCCGACTATATCGTGATGCAGTATGAACCCGGGGACTTCTGAAAGCGCAAGCACATTTGACTTCGGGGAGGTGTCACTTTCCTTGACCACGTAAAGCTTCCTGACGGGAAAAAATCGCCCGGCTGAAGCCAGATTAACATAATGCGATTTTACTTTCAATTTCGCTGTTGCGCTGTCGCTCGTGCGGCAAAAAAAGCATGGTAAAAACTGCGGTGCTCCATGTCGCTTTTGCGAAAACGCAAGCAAAATCACACCATTTGAATCAGGCTTCGGAGGTTTTGTCCAATGAATAGGCGCGATAGCCCTAATACGCAATTCATACCCTACTACACAACCCGCTTTCCTACGCGGCGGAGGGGGGAAGGGGGAAGGGGGGGGGGGTGGTTAGCGCACTGTTTAATCACACACAGCCACGCTCCTCGAAGCGCAATGCCATTGATCGCGCGCGCTATGACGTTAAACCAACAGCTGCACTCCGTTACTTACGCTCCCTCGCATGGCCGTGCTACGGTGTGACCAACCCCAGCACGAGTAACCAGGGTCTGTGCACGGTTCCCCTATTCGCGACTTCAGCAACTTGTAGGGGTCACTATACTCTCGGCAGATATGGCGGCCAAACACAGGTCGTGCCGTGCCATACGCCAGCTTAAAAGGCCCGCGCAACGATATTGGGTAGGAATGTTGTTTCTCACTTTACACAAGCCTGGCACTAGTGGGACCCAAGTATATTTGCATGCAATGCCACTGACGAAGAAACTTTTTTGTCGCCGCGTAATTAAAAAAGAAATACATATAGAAGTGGTCGTTTTCGTTTTGTTTCTTCTTCGCAAACTTGATGACGAAGTTGTGGGAACTGGATTGTTGGCGTTGTTGACAATGCTATCCCCAGGGTTTTGTCATCAATCTTTGCGATCCCAACGATGACGATATTTAAATGTGGCTCATACAAGTAGTGTACACGAGCACTGCGTGATCATTAGATTTGAGCTTGTGGTACCATTGCCTCGACATGCATTAGAGAGCCCCTAAAAATAAAAAAAACAGCTTTTTTTTTTTAACAGTTTCGTTGGGACACGCGAGTTTAAAAACATATTTTACGCGCAAATTTTTTTTTTTTTTTTTTGCAGCAATATTGACGGCTAGAGATTTATTTGAAACTCTGCGCGCAAAGTTCATGACGTCACGGACAAGGTCATTCGCTCAACGAGATGGTAATTCCGTCTTTCCACCTCAACGTGAAGGCGAAGCCGATCCACCTCTGCTCCACGCGCCCGAAATGCCGAGAGAGAAAACAATAGAACGATCTCACCAGCCAGCTTGACTATGCCACCTCTGCAGCAATGCATCGAGGGAACTTTAGTCTTTTTGCACGTGCGACAACCTCGCTGGAGCACTGCGCGTGTCGCCGAACGCTTAGTGAGTTCGGTATATTGGAAAGGAGGTGACTGCCGACTAAATCGCGTCTCGCGCCGTCAATATTGTTCTAAAATTTCTTGTTTTTTTTTTGTTTTTTTTGAGTGAAGTAAATTTTTTGAAACGCGTGTCCCAGCCAGACTGTTTAAAACAGCTTTTCTTTTTTTTTTTCTTTTTTTTTCTTCGGGGGCCCTTTAACGGCTAGTGGATCGTGCCCTATCGCTACGATGACGGGAATAATCGAACCTTCAGTGACTTTAGCCGAACCTTACGAATGAGGGGAACTCGCCGCGTGCCCTGTTCCTTGCCAACCACGGTGTGTTCCTATGGTAAACAATGGCGCAATATAATCGGCTCCAGATCATGTGGCCGCTGTTCCTTATTTTTCTAAATTCTTTTTTTCTGCGATTGCAATTGCGTGAAGAAATATGAAAAAAAAAAAACAAAAAAACTTACTCGTGTTTTATAGGTTATGAATATAAAGGAATCATTCTAATTATTATTTACTAAAAGTAAAAAAAAAAACAGCTTATTTTTAACGCAGAACGCAGGCAGGAATTGGCTTCAAAATGGTTTGCCGCGATTTTTATCCGCTACGTTCAAACCCTGAGGCGGTGTGTTCACCTAAGTGAGCTTCCAGAGGCTGCTGTCCTTCTAGCGCTCTGATAAATGTTGATAAATGCACAATAGCGAGTTGTGGAATAGCGAACGCAGAAATTGTGAGTACGCAGAGAAATAGCGTCCTCCCCATGCACTAATCCAAAACGCGGTTAGGGTTTCGCGCTTGCGTATTGGCGATGACGCTATTTCTTTGCGTATGGGGAGATTTTGCGTACCCTATTCGAAAACATGCTAATAAAAAATTTTAGAATAGGGGCCGCCGACACTTTGAGTCTCCCAAGCAGCTTGGGGTGTCGCAACGCGCAAGCGCAGGCGTTTTGTGTCTGCGCAGGGCGGCACCCCGAGCTGCTTGGGTGATCCAAAGCGTAGGGGCCCCCTATTTTAAAACTCCCTAATAGGGAGTTTTTGTAGATGTTTTTCGCCGTACCGCACCGCTCTCCTCAACCCGCTACGATAACTGGAACTCTACAGTCGAGGCCATCTGCGCGCAGGCGCAGTAGAGGCTTCTTCGTGCGGAGGGCTTGGCGGAGGGGAAAACGCGGTCTACGAAAACTCCCTAATATCTGGTTTACGCAATTGAGTAGTAGCGTTAAGAGTGAGAGGGAACGCACTAATACGACAGTAACTAAACATTCACCAGGACAACGGTTCGCCCTACACAACACGAGAAGCAATGAAAGGCGAAGGGACCTATTCCGGCCAGTTTTGTGTGTTTCCCGCTAGGTGCCGCCCATTCTGCCGGAGTCGCGAATGAAGCTGTCGCTTTCATACCTCATAACCTTAACTCTGAGACACGGAGAAATAACCCGACAGACAAGACGACAGAAAATCTCAAACGCCGCTAAATTCATTCTCGAGAGAACAGCAATATGTGTACATATAGATACCCACACGGACAGGAAAGATTGAAGACAAACGAATTGCAAGAAGCAAAAAAATGCACCTCAGCTGGTTTGGAGACATGATAACCTAAATGCTGAGACACGGAGAAATAAAGTAACGGGCAAGATGACGGGCTATTTTATATCTTCGTGCATCGGGGTTAATTTTATGAAGACAAAAGACAGGCTGTCGGAAAGATGTGACAAAGCCCAGTCAGACAGACTGACCTCCGTTAGACACCGCACCAACAGCAGAAACCCTCCTTCAAACCATCCGACATGATAATCTGAGATAATGACTACCGAAGGAACGTTTTCACGCGTTCATTCAAATCCATATACGGATCTTACACATAAAGTTTCCTTTGGGGAATTCTTTTAAATCAGTCAGTTTCTTCACACAAGGTTCAAGTTCCTTCTCATAGAGGGGAGCACGCGTAACACATTTTGCAATGCGTTTGTCTGGATCAGAAGTTGGAGAGACATGTTTCGCGCTCCTTTCGCGCTCTAAGGGCGGTCATTTATGCAAAGACCGGTCTCGCCCACGAAGCAGAGCTCACAATCGAACTTTAAAAGTATTTATTTGAAAACATACTATGGGGAAACACGTTGAAACCTACAACAGTGTGTAAGGACTTCCCGACAGCCTACAACTGCGAACTACCGATCGCAGCCTCAGAACGCCGTTTTTCACCGAAAGCCGCAGTCATACTGCTCGTGCTGCGTATACCAGAGACAGACTTCGCTGAAGACGTAATGACCGAATTATCTGAGGACATGCCTCAGGCATGCTTGAGGCAGTCTGTATGATTCGAACACATCTGCGGACAGTTTTTGTATGATCAATGCGACCTCGGCTGAATAGTAACCAGGCTCAGCGCAGCTCGGTTACATCGCATTCCTGTAATTTCGAGAAAAAAGTGTCGAAATGGCAGTGTGTCGTGATCTGCCAAGCGAGTCCCAGTCCGGCCTCCTCGCACGAGGACAACTGCGCACCGACGGTGTACACGCGCGAGCCTCTTGGCAGCGCCCCCCGCGACGAGACGACAACAGCGACTCGGGAGGACGCGCGGGGAAAAAGCGGGCGAGCCTGACCAGCTTGACCGTCCGGACCGGAGGGAGGGACGGGGAGAGGAGGAAGTCCTCTGGGAGTCGAGCTGGGCCGGTCGCTCGGCCAAGCACTGAATCAATACGAGTAGATGAGTTACGCTGCCCGGAGGCGCCCGCTGCGACGACCATTTTCTGCCCTCCCCTCCTCCTCCGCCCGCCCTCGCCCATCTCTGATATACCGGCCGGAGGAGGCGGACGCGCCGGAGACACGAAAGAGAGCGGCGAATTTGGCCGAATGTGACTCGGAGCGCGACGTTGTTCGCTTGATTGTTTCGTTAATGTCCGTGCTGGGCAGTGGCAAGATCGAGCGCACCCCTGGGCACGCTAGCTTCCCGTAACCGTCGCTGGAAGCCGGAAGTCGCCCGATTCGTGGATTGGACCCACTTGACATGCGATCCGGAGTGCGGGCCCGGGCTCTCGCCGATAAGTCGTAGTGTCGAAGGGCTGTGGGCTCGCGCGTCTTCTTACCGAGAAAGGCTGCAACGCGAAGTCGGCGCATCAAATCTAAATCGGGGAGCCTAAATAATGGCGAGGCATGCGAGTCGCATGTTTACGCACGAACACGCGCACGTACGCGCATTATCAGAAAATAAAAATGGAAGTTTCAGATCACCGGATTCCTGCGCGGATGTTATTTCTTTAGCCACTGACGCCTTTCTGCGCTTCTTAAGCTTTCGGCGGATAAAAGCGAGTGTATATATGTATTTTTTTGTTTGTTTGTTTCGGTGTCCTTTCTCTTTTTTTCATATTAATTGAGGATCATAAAATTAAAAAGAAAAAAAAAAGACACATCCAACGCCGGCTCACAATCCATAAATCGCGCCCATTCACTCTGCCTGAATAACAGGAATCGATGAGATCAACCGGCAATGACAGTGAAAATCTAGCGAATCATGATCTCGAATCTTAGGGCAAGTCCCCGATGGAGGGAGTAGATTTTCGCGCTAATAAACTGACTTCCCACACGGAAACGGAGCGCTACTCGCCTAGAAGGCTCGACTTGCGCCCTCTATAGGCGAGGCTTCAGGTGTAACTCAATTTAATCTCGAGTAAATCATGATCTCCGGAATCATGTTTTGATTTGAACGGGAGATCTTCGCCAGGACACTGAGCACGCGAAGCGTACAGCTGCGGGTACCACGGAAACCGTATTTCTTGCTCAGAATATTTTCACGGCCTCGTCCTTCGGTAAGTCGCCGACATTTTAAGAAAGGCAGGCGATGGCAATTCTCGAGCATCCGATTACCGCTTTGGAGCCTAGGAGAGTTCGGCATTACCGATAAGAACGTCGGAGAACCTATGCTTCGCCAAAAAACTTGGTGCGCAAGGGTCAAATGTGTAAGAACTACATCACGTAGCGCATCAATAATGCGAAAACTTGCTTATTTTTTTTTCTTGACGTGATAACGAGTATAGAGTATAGAGTCCGAAATCTTCACATGTATTTTGAAATTTGACATTGCCATAGTTTGACATTTTCTGTCTTCGGTGCCATATGTCTCGACGAATTAATTTTTTCTTCTTTTACCAGTTTGATTTTTCGATGTTTCCATTTTCCGTGGTTTTCAATGTTCGGCCAGAGTTTTAGGAATTTCGGCGTTCCAATAATTCGGCACTCTGATTTCGGTCTCTTCGAATGCGTCGCCCCTTTTTGCGCATGTGCCGGTGCCGCTTGTTCCCAGGTCTCCTGACGCCCACTCGGATGAAAACGAGCCACCGCCTTCCTCCTGGCGTCCTCCATGGAGGGCAAAGCAACACCCATCACACCAACCAACGCGGACGGCACTCGGGAGAATTGGGTCGTTAGGGGATTGTTTCGCCGATTGCACAACCTTGCAAGACTAGACTTGCATCGCTGTGGACGTCTTGAGACTCCCGTGGCACTCTGTCAAAAACAAAACGAAGCAACAAACGAAAACAAAACAAAACAAAACAGCATTAACTAAACGAATATTTTCTACTCCTACCCCAAAAGCAGACTTGTGCCTATCTCAAATACTCTACCCAAGCTACTGTATTTCAAATACTTTTTGAAGTATCTTGGTATCTTGCAAATACCGATGATGGAGAGTATTTAATGCTCTATTTTAATTACAATTTCGAGTATCTTGTACTCATTATCTCAAATACATTTTTAACATTCCGCCATTTTCCAAGTTTTTCAGTATGAAGTGGCGTGGGCGCGGCAAGAGCAAATGTTAACATTCTTTCGAGCGACCAGATCCTGTTGCTAGCTCCGATTAGTTACAATGACTTTGATTGAGCTCTTGAAAACATCGCTTTTTGCCGATTCTGACTCATATTTCAGCCCAGAGATCGTACAATGAAGATTTCCCCCTTGCCTTCCCAAAGGCGCCTTTTGTTTCCATAGAGTATCACCCCAAAAAAATCGTCAAACAAAGGGGCTGGTTTTACGGAAGTAAAGATGCCACCCTGGGGCGCACCGCAGACCGGGAAACGACCTACGACAACAACGCCGACTTAAGTGTCAAGAAAATAACAAATAGCAGAAAATGAGAAGTGGACACAGACACACACACACACACAAAGATATTTCGTTTTGCTTTTTGTATATTTGATTCCGCTAGGGCAAGACGTCGAGGTTTAACTTTTCTTTTTGTCGTCAGTTCGTCATCTATTGCTCTCGCGAACACTGTCTGTAAGCGAACATTGATAAACAGAGAACAGTACAGAAAACGAATTACGAGCTGGATGACCTCTCAAAATGCTAACAAATTGTCCCCCAACGTCGAGTGCCTTTCTGAATGGAGCCAACTTGAAGAAGGTGCGACCACTGCCGTGGCTATTATGTGGGTTCTCTTTGTTATCCATTCACTAATATCCGTATCCTAAGTTCGTTTATAGTGAATTCCCCATATAGGGAATATGGATTGAAGTTAAACGATGCGTGTAAGGTGCGCCGCAGGACGTGATATTCAGCGATGTCACTATTGGCGAGGCGCTCTGACCCGTTTGTCACCCCCACCTCTTTGTTTAACGCAACGAGAGGCCTGTGCACATGCCCACAAGCCTTGTGGGCATGTTCATGGCATTTTTTTAATACAGCATGGGGCACAGTGCAATGTAAAAATACTCACAATTAGTGAAGTGACGTTAAATGCTAGACCTCTCCCGAAAGCAGTCGTCAGAGGATGCGAGCTTGACCCACTTGGGCTTTTGTGCTGAGCTGGGCACCCTGCATGCTGCATTGTTCATACCGGTCAGAGTGGTAACAAAAGAGCCCCTCCTCCCCATCACCGTAGAACAAGAACTTCAGCCGAACGCTGACGCCGCGTTCGGTTAAGTCAGCCGAGCGCTGAGTCATTGTATTTGTTGTCCCCATCCATGCGGTTCTAAAGTTAACCGCTTGGGGCGCCACGGTCTTACCCAGGGCGCCCCAAGCGCCACGGATAAGACCCCAGTTTCTCCACTAAAGCGACCTCTTTCTTCTTGTTCCAGAAATGTTTTGTAACATCGCTTGGCTCTAGCGCGGAGGCTCCAGGTTCGATACCAGGGAGCGGACTCCTCTTTTATTTATTCTTTCAACTTGACATCCTCGTAAGTTCGAGAACTTTGTCGTCTGATGGAGTCACGAATGTTCTACGGGCCGAACTCTCTACGCCGAATGTTCCGGAAACCCATGTGGGTACAAAAGGTGCTCCGAGTGGCGGTCCGGAGTCAGTTTCGCCCCAGCGCTCGATCCTGCTGTTTCGCTGACATCGACGCCTGCGACGATAGCCTTTCTATATCTTGTTTTGGGCGCAAGTTCGCCCCATGAAACGTTTAGCTTCTTCAGTTATTCACTGCCTCATCATTTGTCATTCGTGACAATATCTTGCTCCTTATTGTTGGACTGCATAAAAAATGAAAGTCGTTTACGACTCCCTGTAACGCTGAATTAGAGCGCAGCTCTAGCGGAGGAGGGAAGAATACTGAGGGGATGGTATTCCCCTCCTGCCTCCTCCTCACCTTATCCTGTCTGCTACTTCTCCCTCCGAGCGGCGTCGCCGTCGCTCGGAGGGAGGAGCATCGGCATCGTCATCAGTGACGATGCCGATGTGATGACGTCATCAGTGACGTCACGTGCAACGTTATCGCGATGACGTCATCAGTGACGTTATCGCGACTGGTGACGTCATCGTCAATGATGACGTCATCAGTGACGCCACCAGTGAAGTCACGCATCCCATAATGCACCGCGCGGTTACGCCGACGGCGACGGCGACGGCGACGCCGCCGAAGCCGGATACAGGCGCCTAAGAGCTGCGCTCTAAAAGGCCCTGCGTGATACTTTTTTTTCCTGTTTTGCGTTGGTGCGGGCTTATAAAGCATTTTGGTAAACCAGACTTGCGCAGCTGTATAATTGTCGTGGTCACTGACGGCGATACAAATTACGCAATGCGGAAGTATCTTGAAAAGTAATTGAATTACATTTCTAAGTATTTGTACTCTACTCAAGATATTATACATTGAAAATAACTTGAGTATTATTTTAAATACTTTATGAAGCAGGTATTTAGTAATTTAACTTAAATACTTTTATCGAGTATTTTGTCCAACACTGCCCAAAAGGTAGAAGTAGAAAAAGACACTTTGGGGGGGGGGGGGGGGGGGGGGCGGTACTCATAGCTGACAAGGTAGGCTTTATGTAGAGAATTTTTTTTCTCGTAGAGTGTTATCCGCCTCCGTGGCCCCGATGCAAAGCACCCGCCTTAGGATCCCTAGGAGACGGGTTCGAATCCCGGCCGAGGTTCCCGCAATCTGATGGAGGCGAAGAAGGCGCCGTGTAACCGAGCTTTTGGTCGCACGTCGAAATATCCCCAGGTGGTCTAAATTAATCCTCAATCCTCCGCTGGGGCGTGCCAGGTGTATTTCGTTGGTCTGGCTTTTGAACTTCCCAAATTTGAGTTGTCCCCTTGTGTGAATTACTGATAATTGAGAATACGAAGCGATTGTTTATTTCAAACCGAATCTTCGCTTTTTTTTTCTTTTCTTTTTTCTTAGCGAGGTTTGTTTTTTTGTTGATCGCCCCATTTTCTTGAGTCTAACTCGAACCCGTTCCGGAGAAGGCCCGGTGTCTCCCGCACGGTATACGGAGCCGATCGCGGTGATTTACGAGTGGAAGCCAAGCCAACGTTAAGTCAGAAGTGCCATTAAGACGTAGAACAGCGACTGCCATTCTCACCAATAGCTCCCTGAGAACTGCGCCGAAAAGTACGGACACACGTCTGACAGTTGGTATGTAGCACTTCAAAGATACTGCCAAACTAAAACACAGGAAAGTTAGTTCTATATTCTCCACTGTTGTTTGACCCGAATTATTATACTACACCTCACATTTTCACGTTTGTTTTCATGTAGCCGGTGCTGATATATGAGACCAGGTATAGTACTTCATAAAATAAACGTGAATAAATGAGGTTGAAATCGTGAGAGAAAGCTGATAGTGAAGTGTTTTTCTCACGTCTCGTGTTTTCCTATTATCTTGTAGTTAACCAGACTGCATGCCATGAGGGAACTTTAACGTAGATTTTGTGTCTGGGGCTGATTGACTTTGACTGACTGAGCCAACCAATTTTGACACAAGAGACCAACCAAGTTGCTTCCGTTTGCTGGTGACACAATCATAAAATAAATTTGTGGAAATGAGGAGGTTGACGACTTTAATCCAAGCGTGAAGGGGAAGCACAAAAAGCAGTTGACAACCTCCTTATCTCCAGAAAGAATTGCAACGCCAAACGGAAATCGATCAATAGTCCGGTCAAAACCGAACCAACGTGTTGAAAAGTATTGGGAAAAGGACCTAAAACTTCGAACCTCCAAGCAAAAGGGGACTAAGCCCACCCAACTCAGTCAATCTCGCTTTTCTTTACCAAAACTTTCTTTAGAAACCGTTCCCTGAATTCGCTAACACGCTTTCCTCTAGCAGCCTAAAGCAAGTTGAAGGAAAGTTATCGCGAAAGTAACGAATATTTTTAAAGGTTGTCTACTGAGGCCAGTTGCTGATTCATTGCACATTAAAAAAAAAAAAAAATACGAAAAAGTAGAAGAATGACGAACACTACAAAGAGCTTTGCGGTGTTCGTAATTCTTCTACTTGTCCGTCGGTTTAACCGTTTTTATCCTCTAAAACGCGTACTTCTTGAAGTGAAGTCAAACTGCTCTGTGTATCGAGTAATCGAATCGGATACTTTTCAGCGCGAGTAATTGTAATTAGGTGTCTTCATCTGAAATGAAACACGCGTGTAGGGGTGAGTATTTTGATTTGTCTTATATGTTATAGTTAGCATTTCGTGTTTTCGCAGCTTATTTCTCTATGAATTCGGGTTCTTTTTCCGGTGTTTATTTTTTGCCACAGATTCGGTGTCTTTCGACATCCATTTTTGGCGTCGGACGAAAATCGGGGTTTATCGCGACCAAATAGGATACGGGCATGGGATTCCCCGACCTCCAAGGAACATACGCTCAACTCAAATACTTGGTAAACGTCCCGGTACCGATCAGAAAAAGAAACGAGATAAGATTTGCGGTTCCAAAGCCTGGGGGGGAAGCCTCACGTATAGTTCATTTGTGGCTGTGTTCCGTATCAAAGCAAAATAAAACTGCAGGCAAAGTTTTTCTTCCCGTGTAAATTATTTTTATTGTCAAAGTTCTTTTCCCCAATTTTAAGGGTTTTTCGGTTTTCCACGATTTTGATAAAACCAGCTCGAGGCTTCACTTTCGGGAACTATCGGTGTTAATCGCAAAAATAACGGAACCCCTAATGATGACATATTATAGGCCCATTTCCACAATGAACAAAACGATTTTTTTTTTATATTTTTTCTTAGAAATGTTTTTCTCCCAGAAAAATTCTAAAGTGGAGCAAGGTGAAAGCTACATTTGGGCTCCTTAATGTCTATACCCAGTTTTGATGTTTTGATGACATTTGGAGCTTTGTATCTTACATGATTCATCACAAATGTTGCTTCCTAAATGATATACACCTGTCAGCCTATACATGTGTTATTTACTGGTACCAGTAGCTTATTTTATTCGCAGAAAATATTTTACACCGATGTTTACATTTTCTCGAAAATTTAATTTATCTATATATTAAGCCAGCTTTTCTAAAAGAAAGAAACAAGAACTTTTTTTCTTCTTTATGTTTCGCTATTGTTTCCAATGATGTTAACTTTTTATGGGCTTAATCAAAGTTCACATTTTTTTGTTGTATTTTCTGTAGAAGTGATCAAACACACGGCAAAAGGGGAGTTCCTCAGGTTGGCTTTAGTGGAAGGGTTTTAGCCTTAAAATGCTAAGGGCAGGGACGTCGTAAGTGCTTGGTAGGTGAACAGGAAACCTTTAAAGGAAGTTGGAATTTTGTTTCTTCTAAGATTATTTTTTTATTCCTTTCTCACGCATTAGCATTCATTTCGTTGGTTACAAACAGAAGGGCGGACAGGAAAGCGAGTCGGGTTTTCTCATAAATATAATTGCATTTAAAATAAATAAATAATATTTTTGTGAAGATGAACAGTCGCCTGCTTGTTTGTTGTTACAAGCAATATTTACGAGACTAGTTGTTTATTCCAAGCGCACAGAACAAATGCACTCTGAGAGTGCCTTGTTTATTATTGAAACTCAAACCCTTTTCCAATAGGAGTTCTGCCTTTCTACTTACCTTTAGTTTACGCGGAGGTGTAACTATATCTAGAGAGGGTCTATAGCTAAGCGAAGAGGCTAGCCTAAACACTTGGATTCAGTCGGCTACTGAACGCTGGGCAACTTGAAAAGGTTTCAAGGGGTTGTCAATATATTGCAATATACTGAGGGAGCTGGTTGAATGACCGGTCTTGGAGGAATTGGTTCCAGAGTTCATGTCTGCTTCTTGACTGGTACGACTCCATACATGAGTGGAAATCACCTGGTGCCTCCCGCGATTGCAACCTCACCAAAGTTATCTACGGGGGGAAGCTTCTAGTACTCGTATAAGAGGGGCAGCATCCGGGAAGTGAAACATAATAATAACGACAGGACATTGACAGCCCATTCCGGAAATATGCCGGACCCTCTCCGCCCTTTTGAAACATTACGGTAATCCAAAGTGCGGCGCCTGAAGGAGCGAGCACTCACGAACAGGAGAAGTTGTTCATGTTATTTTGGCATTTTGCGGTTGATAAGGAAAGGAAGGCAGGACGAGAACAAAGCAGAGTATGTGTCGGCTTTGTGATGTGTTCGTTCTGTTTCCTGTGTCTTTTGTGCTCATTACTAATTGACGTTTCGTCAATTAGTAATGCGACGTTGATTTGTGCAGGAAATTAAATAACGTTTATTTAACGGGACTAACTTTGATTACATGATTAGGCTTTCGCGTCCGTTACGCGCCGGGTTGTTCGGCAGACGAGACGATCTCTTCAGAGGCGGGTGCTCTGGGCGCAATTCAGTTCCGCGAATGGCGAACGTCCGCTTTCCGACGGAACGTGGAGGAGGTTGAAGCCAAACTCGATGCTCGCCGGCTCGAGAAACACCACACGTTGTTGACGCCTTAAACATTCTCTGTGAAATCACCGCATAGGCTGAGGCTAAACAAGACAAGCAGGACTAGCCAACAATATGAAAATAATCGCTAGGTTCCGAACGCTATCATAACTTGCCTGTTTTCTTCGCCATCTTAGTGGCAAGAAAATAAGCCCCCCCGGTCCTCCGAAAAAAAAAAGAAAAAGAAAGAACAACGAGTATTTGATAACGCGTCTTACACGTCGCAAAGGTGTCAACAGTTTCAGAACGTTGAAGACAAACTCTCGTGAATGCTGCCTTACTTGGCTTCAGTGGGCGCTCCCCCCCGTTTCAGGGACCAGTCGGCGACAGCGAGAAAAGCGGAGCCGTGATCAGAACCGAGCCCCCGATGAAAAGGCGAGCGACGACCAGCGCGGACGAGTGGCGAGGGGCGAGCATCGGAGCGCACACACCTCGCCGTGATTTCCCGCGCTTGGGGCCGAGCGCTCGCTTTCCGCACCTCTCCCTCTCCGGGTTTCGGCGGACACGCGGACACGCGGTGGCCGCGGCGGCCTCGCGCCTTCCCTCGTCGGCGGCGCGGAGCGACCAGGCTGCGGCTCGGGGCCCCCTAATCCTCGAATGAGCCGCATCAGCGGGCCCGGCGCGTTCAATTAGATTGAGCGCCGCTCCCGAACCGCGGGGGCCTCCCGCCCTCCCACGACCGCGATTTCAAAGCGCGCTCGACGCGAGCTCACAAGTGCGCCGAGTTCGCCTCGTGCGGGTCGCCAACCGAGCTCGGGCTCAGCGGTACTCGGGCCTAGTGAGAAGCTCGCCGTAGCCGTGCGCTCTTTCGGATCTTCACCTTCGAAGAAGGTTTTAAACTATCCTACTCCGTGCTGTCTTTTTTTTTTTTTTTTTACACAGTATGCATTATATGACTGACACCTAACTGTTTCCGGTTTCGAACTCCAGTTATGGAAGCCGTCACGCGAGTACTACGTCAGCGTGCGGCAGCAACTCGTGTCCTTTCTGATTGAGCGTGAGTGCACCCGAAGGCTGACGCATTACTCGTGCCCTCAGTGATTGGACAAGAGTCTCCGCCGAACGCTGCCGAATAACTCCGACCTGAGCCCCCCGCCGACCTGCGGTTGGTGACCTGCGCAAAACTCCGGTTTTCTTATAAGACCCCTTCAGCCATAACGGTTTGTCCACGTTACTTTGGCTGTGCTTCAAATCTCGCTCAAGTGGATCCTAGTTACTGCCGTGAGTCACATCACGTGACCAAACATAGAGGTGCGCTCTACTCCCAACAGATGCTAAAAATGCTTGGTGATGGCTTTCAGCGTCCCCGGCAAGCGCAAGCGTTCTTTTTTGTTTGTCTTTATTTTTAATTTTGGTGATCGGCTTTCTGGATTGGGTTGGGGATTTTTGTGTCTTAACTATAGTAGGTGACAGGTCAAGAACGAAGTGGAAGCTCTTCCCACCCCTTTCCACTATAGCAGAGCGAACGCTGGAGGAGAGGTCGCCTTCTCTCCAGCATTCACTCCGCTAAAGTGGAAAGAGCTGGGAGGAGCTTCCACTTCACTCTTAACCCGTCACCGACAATAGGGCTGTCACGAACCAGCCGAGGTTCGAGTTCGTTTAGATTCGACTTTTCCCAAACTTCTAACACGACTTTCGACGAAGACTCGTCAAAAGTTCAACTGTTGTGCGCATGCGCGAATATTTGAAAACGAGCTGACGCAGCGTTCGTTGACGTTCACGGACTAATTGTAGCATTAAAAGCACACACATTTACTTTTACACTGTGTAAAAATTAATAATGTCATTTTACATAAAAAAACGACTTTGTAAATTACACGTTTCGAAATAATTTGAAATTTTTGCGTAGAAGTTGGCAACGCTATCCATAAGTCCAACTTCCTCGAACTTTGCTAAAAGTTCGAAGGTTTGCCAACCCAGGCAACAGAATGGTGACGCCCACGAGAGGATTGGGGAATGAATTGACGGTATCCTAAGCGTAGCTTCGTTAAGGGCTTTAAGAGTAACCTTAAAGGCCGACGTACCAACCTCGGCTTTCTGCAGGGAAAATAGACCTCTTAGAGCTCCCCTCTCCTACGTTGGGAGGGAAGTCAAGTTGGGGCAAGGTAAAACGTGCAGAGGATATAGGAAAGGAAGTGGCGGGCAAAAGTGGAAAGCGCGAAGTGTACGTCGGCCTTTAAGAGACGCTGGGTCTGGCCAGTACCGAGCCTCTCATGATCGCTTTGCAGCCACTCAGAGCGAGGCATAATCGCTGACTCTCGAGTGACCTTTGGTGGTCCGGGTACGAGAGCTTAACAAAGAGACCTGCTCTGGCTGCACGAGGCACTGCTCTCCAAGTATCAGCGCACACAAATCCTATGCGTGGCAAAGCCGCGTGCAGTGTTATCAAAAGCACAGGCACGAAGGTAATGCTCTGCACAACATTACATGGAAAACGGACTCCACGTGCGCACGTTCCAGTGGTTCTCACAAGGACGCGCAGAGCTCTTGAGATGGACCAAAGCTCTTCCACTGACTTCTGTCGTTAAACGGTGTTATGATTATTCACGTGACAGCATCGCTCAAACCAACCTGGGGCCTTAATCTGGACACTTGGCGAAAAAGACGGCGAGAAGTCCGGGGGCTCTGATTAGCCGGCGCCAAGGTCAAGTGCGGAGTGGGCCAATCACGGCCGCCAGATTTCTCGGTGACGTTTTCGCCAAGTGTCCAGATTAGGGCCCCTGCTAGGGTTGCACCTAAAGCCGGGTTCACGCTTCTCATACGTCATACAAAAGGCAGTCTGCATACAGATTCGAAAGCGAGTCACCGTGAGATCCGTGCTTCGAATGCCGCATGGCAATGAGTTAAAACAGAAAACTTCCCGCGCGGCATTCGAACCTCGGATATTGCTGTGACTCGTGTTTGCACTGTCTTTTGTAAGATGTATGAGCAGTGGGACCCCGGCTTAAAAAGGAAGCTTAATCGGTTTTGTATATGAGTATAAACACTTAAAGGGACAATGAAGACGATTCTATTTAATGTTTTTAAATGGTGTTTTTAGGCTTCTTGGGAACCTAGCACGTTGCCTAATTTTTTGTAGACATTTGTGGCGCGCATTTCTGTGCCTGCGAAAGAACTGAAGCAACTGAAACTGAATCATCTCCAGTCTCATTTCTGGGCCTCCGAAAACGGAGGTGAAATAGGGAGTGACGTCAAGTGTGAATAGTCGGTGTCGGTAGTATTTAGGAGATCGGGACTCGGGAGTCTGGTTACCGCGGTGGGTTATGGCAGTGCGGATTCGCGGTCGTTTCGTCGGATCTGTCAACATAGACGACAATACCGCTCTCGCGAGTGAGTTCGGGCTTCCGTTCAGTGACCCAACACCAACGGAACGGGAGTACGTGTGTGGCGGCCTCCGCCATCACCCGACGGAGACCGCCCAGCCGGCAACGAGCTGCTCGCAGGCTCCGAGCAGGAAAGCAGTGAGCAACATTCGCGCGGGCGAGACGAGAGCGTTGCCGAAGTACAGGGACGCGGGGGAGATGCCGAGGGGAAAGCGGCAGTGAACCGGTTCCTCCGCGGGGGAGGCTCCCCAAGAAGGAGAAAATAAACAGCACATTTTTTGGTTTTCACCAAAGTCGGACGTCCTCTCGTTTCGTCGTCAAAGAACACGGACAGCAACCCACACGTGAAAACTAGCGTGGCCCCAACGAATATTGGTCTTAACTTAGAACAGCCATCTACAGGCGCACAAATTTGGCATGACTACCATTTTGCGGAATCCTTTGAGTATCGTGTTCCCAAAGTAAACACGACACCGACATCTGAAACCAAAACCAAACGTCTCCTCGGTATTCTTTTTTTTTTTTTAAATTTGATTTTGTTTAACCATAGTTGCTGGTTGCCCGTTTCGCGTCCAGCGTTGCAAAGAGAAAAACAAGTATGCTGTTTTATTTACGGTTTAGTAATCGTTTCCGGCCCGATTTATACTTTTCATGGTTATTCAAGGGGAAATCAGAAGAGTATTCTTAAAAATCGCGAACCAAAACGTGGCCGAGGGCACGTCTCTCGTTTCGACCAATCGCTGACGTGTCTCTTGTGACGTCGCGCTTCATGGCCCCGCAACGGTCACGTGAGCTCCTCTTCTCCTGGCTTCTCCCGCAACTCTCGGGGCGTCGGCCCAGTCGATCCCGGTACGATTATTACCGCGACTGTTTCATTGATTTGCGCGGCACACAAGCGCCGGTTTCGGCTGAAATTTGGGCAACGCGGCCATCGCCAAAAAAATATCCCAAATTGCCTTCATTGTTGCTTTAAATCGTCCTTATTTGACCCACAGGATCAGGAGTATCGAGATAATTTTTCAATTTGGTGCACGGAGGATGCAGAAAATCCTTTTCAAAGTACCGCTGAAGCCCCTCCTTCCCTGAGCGTGACGTCACAAAAGGAGTTTTCGGAATCTCCGCTCTCGCGCATCTTCAGCGCCTATCAAAGCTATGCACGCGCACTTTTGTATTTTCAAGAAGATCGGGAAGAGGCGCCCCGACTGGTGTCAGTGCGGGGGAATATCCCTGGCAAGCTTGCAATTGCACGCGCTGCCCACACGAGCGACACGCGCTTGGCGGCCCATAGATAATAGTATGACGTCACGACTGGTCGGAGGTTTTTTTGTCTTTTCTCGCATTTAGTTACATCTTCGGGCCAAAACGAACGCGATATTCAGATTCACGGGATAAAAATTCTTTTGAATTAACCTCTTTGTCCTTCTTTTTTTAAGCACCTCTTCAGCTTCTCTTTAAAGGGTACTCCGCTCAATTCCGAAGATTTCGGGATAATGAGTGATTTCGAAT